>NC_134489.1:95242852-95414862 GCF_040206685.1 Ascaphus truei
AGATACCCTTTCACCTTCGTATAAGTTTTATGCAAGTCGTATGAAAAGGTTCTGCAACGCAAAGTTCTTAAGACCTTCGTTATAAAGGCAATGGCCTTATTCTATATTTACCAAAGCGGCTGTTGGGACTTCGATGGGGATTTGTGGCCAAAAACAGCCTTTGCTTGGGTGGATATAGAATTACCCCTAAAATGTGCGTTCTTTTGACTGAATAACATAATAGAAACAGACATTAACAAAAAGCACAAAAAAAGTGTCTAATGAAAGCACAAACCATAAAAAAAAAAAAAAAAAAAATCAAACCAAGCATGCAGTTCATATACCATAGCTCTGAAACAAACACTGGAATTCAACATTACCTAGTTAGTACCCCATCTAACCTAATCTAGTATTTGTCAAGATTTTGGATTACAAACGCAGAATGTGGCCATTAGCACAAATACAGGGCTTTGTGTTTTCACGAATAACATGAGGAAGCAAGGCTTCACATCGCTACACTGCAGCCCCCGCTCTCGTACACAAAAAGGACAAGGTGAAGAAAGTGGTACAGTATTTCCTTTTAACTTGATAGACACATAAACAGGTGTACATTATCCAAAAAAAAAAACGTATTCTTTTGTTGTTCTTGCATGAGTAATGTGGCATTTTCTTCAACCACATGTACCTGCATCCTAGTACTTTTGAGGATTTTTATATTGGTTTTAGAATAGATTTTTTTTTTAAATAGCATACAAAATAAAGCATATTTAAATCTTCAAGTAAGAACCGCACTTTTAGGGGGTTATTAATTAAACTGCAATAGTGTCAGTTTCATGCCATAGTGCCCATAAGTAGTTTAGTGAATAACCCTCTTAAAATCCATATCCAGGTAGAAGTATTCATAAAGTTGCAAGATCTTGACTTCAAATTGCTTCTGTTTCACCAATTTGCCTTTTCCCATTCCGGAAGCTTCACAATATTCTCGACGCAGAAACCAGAGAAATTGGTAATGAATCTCAGTCCATACCAGCTTCCCACACCAAAGAGGACTAGGTCTGCAGTGGCAATGTGTTCAAACAAATGGGTCTGCAGAGCAGTAAGTGGGCCGCCTACGCATTTCATTTCAACCTGTGGAATACATTTTACGGCAACCTGAAATGGGTAATGGCCTGGGCTTTCAATCTAAAAAATGAATACATCTGATAACATCCAGAAATAACAAATGAATCCCAAAAACGACACCTGCAGTTTGTCAATAGAAAAAAATGACCTTCCACTACTGGAGCAGTGCAAAAAACAAGAGGTCCGGTTATTTAAAAAACACAGAATGAAAATTCCACATAGTACATGCATTTATCAATTCTCCAAAATGTTTTTATAACACCAATATATATTATGTCCCACTTACTTTGTCTTCACCCTGGGATATCGAGATGCCTCAAAATGTAACGTGGCATCATAATCGTGCCAGCTGAAAAGCAAACATTAATATTTACAATGCTTCTGGGTTCTTTCCAGTTTGAAAAGGGATGACAGTCATTTCTAGAAAAGTGGCTTCACAAAGCAAAAAAGGATGACAGTACGCCCATATCAAAAGACAATAAATGGTTTTTAAATTTTCAGCCAACAAAAGACTTAAAATATTATTGACACATAAAATAACACTTTAAGTCACAAGCATATTTGTTAATGTAACTGAACTCTACAATTGTACATTTACTTACAGCACAGTGTTTGACATTTTTGGTACAAAATGTGTTTTTAAAAGTTGAAAATAACAGACATTGAAAATATAATTTTTAGCCCATATGTCAAGTACTAGAACAAACCTGAAGTAGACTTATTCAGCGCATTTATAAGATCAGGCTCTGTGCAATATTGAACTATGGAGCTTCCTAAGTACCTTTATAACAAGGCAATTTTGCACTACAATTTGGCCAAGGCCAAAGAACAGGGTTTTTTCCCCCTACAAATAACTCATCATATGCATTATAAATTAAATCTGTTAAATGTTTCCTTCAAAATTAGAATATGACTGATTTGGTAGCTTTCTTATTTAGAAGCTTTCAGTTTTTTTTTTTAATTGAATACTTACATTTACTAGCACATAAAAAACTCTGCGTAAGCATTAGAGTATAAGCAAATATGCAATGTTTTTACTCATACAGTACATTCACCACTAGAAAAATCTGTCTCTAATAAATACAGATTAATGAATAAGCAGTGGTGAGCGCTATTTCTGTGTTTGATACGGATATTGTAGTGAGAATGTTTTTCTATGTAACCTTGTGGTAAACATTATACTGAATGCTCAACGTCTAAAATAAAAGGCTTTGCTCTTTAATTAGTGCGCACATTATAAAAAAAAAAAAAAAAAAAATACCCCACCCTCCAAAAGGTAATATTTTAAGAATATCCCTACTTCAGCACAGATACCTGTGCTGAAGCTGGGATATCCTTAAAACCTGACCTGTAGGGGTAGGGGGGGTCTGAAGACGGGAGTTGAGAACCACTGCATTAAGATGTTAAAATGGCCAATGTGCAAGAATGCTAAATGTTAACCTAAGGGCCATATCTCCTCTACAACAGCAATGTGCTAGAAATTGTGTTGGCCTCTACTAAGCATTAGAGTCTGCCCCGCAAACAAATATGCAAGACATCAGAGTGCAGTGTGAAAAGGGGTGGTGAGCGGGAGAATGAGGCGAGCACCTTCCACCCAAAAATCTATTTAAAGCCAGGCAGCAATATCATTTAACCTGAATTGTGCACCAGTATTTACTTGCACAGATTGTAAACAAAGCAATCACAAAATTACACACGTGTTTCCTTTTTTTTACCAACTGGCTCAGAGGACACCCCCTACAAAAATAAAGTTTAAACAGAAAACCAGTTACATTTTTCAACATTACGCAGAATTTCAATACCCTCCACAATGCAAGTCGACTTGTAACTTAAATATGGAATTTAAAATGTGTCTATATTCCAGACAAAATAATCCCTATTACTCATCTTATAAATCACCAGTTTTTCTTTATATTGCACATAACAAGCTATTATAAACTTATGTGGCTTGTTTTAGTTCTTTAAATTTACCTGTACTTCACGATTTAATCAAATACAAACCAATATAAAAACTTTTTTAAAAAAGTGCATACCTATAATTATTTGGGCAGAGGTTAAATTCATGTTGGTCATCAGATATGTTTCTACCTTTCTTTGAAAAGAGCGGGGTATTTATGCAAAATAAGTCAGAGAAGAATCAAGGAAAAAAAAATGATTAACTGGAACTAATTTCAAATTGTAAACAAATCACAAAGAAACAGGTAAATCCTTTGTGTTTCTTTTTCGGATTTAATTAAACAGCTTTGATACACCACGCAACAAGCATACCAAGTTGAAAAAAAAAAGTTGGGCCAATACATTGCATATTTGGCCACCTAAAATATGCGTTTGTGTTTTGCTAGAACAAACTGTCAGCAGCACTTGAATGTAAACAAGTACTCCCTATACTGAACGAGTTCCTGCTTTATGGGATTTCAAGTGCTTTTTCTTTAAAGCCATATACGACCCTTCCAGTTATAGCACAGAAGAAACACAAGCAACTGGTCTGGAGAAAAAAAAATGAAAGCTTACCTTTCCACAATATATTTTTAGTTCTCGATGCATTATGGAGTTAGTGCAATCCTGCATAGCCTAGTCACATGACAAGGCACAGTAAAAAAAACAAAAACAAAAAACAAAACACAGCTGGCATACAAGAGACAATTCAGACTGGATCTGTTGAAGGTAACTTAAGGCCATTCTGTGAATTAGGGAGCAACCAGTCTAACTTAAATCCGCAGATCAGATAATGTGTTATCAATCTGGAAACAAACTCTAGAATTGTTCTCAATTCTGTGGGCATATACAACCAGAGAAAAAACGAACATTGTTTCTGCATGTGTAGTAAAACAGTTCAGAACACTGCGCAGGGAAGTCTTTTATAGGTTTTTAAAAAGTTCAGACGGTCATCTCATGACTGTTTTAGTCGTTTCCTTGGAATTCCAAAAGGTGGACACTGTGCGGATGCTAGCGCTCGAAAGGCCTCTGCTACTAAGTGTGGATGGGAGCGGATCATGGACTTCCAGCCTGCGGTTTCCATTATGTCTGCCGCTTGACTGAAAATGAAGCAATTCAAAATATTTTAGTACAAGACATACTATATTTGAATTGATAAGAGTTTCACACAGTAGTAGAAGGATTGTATAAGAGACTCTGGAAATAATCTTCAGAAGTAACCACACATTACTCCATGAATGCAAAAATTAAATAAAGACATAGGAAAAGCTATTTTCTAATTGTGCATTATATAAAGCACTTCTATTGAACATACATTTGAGGAATTCACAGTCATTAAAAATAAAGCCGACTACAGGACTGCACATATGTGCCGTAGTTTTCACTGAACTTAACTTTTACAAAGTGAACCAAATCATACACAGAATGTGCAACTTACTTGCTGTTCCAATTTTTCCCATCTTTGCAACCCAGCTGCCTCAGAACACTACATCTGGAAAACAATAAAAATGTAAGCATTTACAAACACAATTAAAAACCGCTATAAAACACAGGACGTAGATCGTTTTTCCTGAAATGTAGTCTGCACTGAACCATTCTAAGGGAGAAAAAGCAGAATAATGAAAATGTAGCCGTGTCAGAATATGTCCTTCTCCATCACACTTCAACTCTGCGTTAACTGGAAGTAAATATGAAGTGTTCACTTAGGCCGTCGCAATGCAAAGCTGGTCAGAACTCTAGCCCTCAGCCTTTTGGTAATTGTTTTTAAATGCAGGACACATTGTACAGTACATTGCCAGATGGCATTTACCACTTTAGATGTATGAGCGTTTATATGAATACAAATCCATGCTAATATTCATGCTGCCAGTTTGGAACTGACAGGACCTGTGTCACCATATTAACTGACAATGTGTCATGGAGGACATGGAATAGATCACTCCAAAGAGCTGAACAACAACAAGTGCACCATCATATAACCCAACATGGTATAAATATATATTTGCAATGAGAGTCCAAATGGGCAGCACTCCAGTGGGACTTAAACTGAAGGGTTTTAATTATTCAACTATCAATGTTACAGGCCTTTTTCCAAAGTCAAAAAGGGATAACCCCGACCACACCAAAGGCAACAAAAATAGTGAAAATAAAAGCACTGCAGAAAAACAGCTGCTGGCACGAAACTGCTTGTCACGTGATAGAGGACCTCGAGTGAAAGGATAACATGTATATAATCAAAGCATTACGTGAATAAAAAATGGCCAGATTGTCTCAAGTTTCAGGTAACATTGTGACAGTTTAGAACAAGCATGGTTACAAAATGATTATTTTATATATATATAGTGTCATTAATTTAAAACTAATCAGGCATGCAACAGAGCAGGGGCGGCCAACTACAGTCTTCAAGGGCCACCAACAGGTCAGGTTAAGGATATCCCTGCTTCAGCACAGGTCGCACAATTAGTGCCACAAACTAGCACCAGGACTTAATCTACCAAATAATCTTCTTAGGTGGAGGGAGTGCCTCTGGATATTTTACATAGTCCCAATGCGATCACAGAAACAGGGCAGCATAAAATTATTGTATCAGTAACAATTGCAGTGTTGCTTTGGATTAAATTGGTAATATAGGGGGTATGGAATATGGTATAACAGTAAAAACAGCAAGAATCCCCCAAAAGCAAGTCATAAGTGTCGCAAGAATAAAGCGACAAAACAAATCTCTCAAGGTAATGTGTTCATTAACAGAGGCACCAGGATCAGGAGTGTCTCGCAAGTGACTTGTGGCATTACGAGGTCTATATCTGACATACAAGCAGATAGGGCAATAATCCCTGCTTACTCCATAGCTGGATCTTTACCTCATTAGCACTTCGTTACCAACATATAGGAATACAAATGCCCCTCTTTGTCTAGAAGATAAACGTAGTCTGTAGTTGTATACTCCATTACATGCCTGTGACTTAAGCAACTATGTCTTTTGACTTGAAAAAGTGCGTGGCGGGACCGAAACGTCGATAGTGGATTAACAAATAAATAAAATAGTCGCAGTCTACTGGAGTGCCCTTTGGACTTTATCTTTATTTATTTGTAATGTTTGGTCAGTAGGATAAACAAAAAACCCAAACAGATGATCCCCCCCCAAACTGATAGACAATGGAACAGGGATGACTGTATAGTTGTCACAATTCAGATCATGGGTGCGAGTGTGGGAAATTAAGAGTTTCTCAATGCATAACTGGCCAACAAAAATCTGTGAAAATGAATTTCAGAAAAGGGAAAGACGAGGGAAAATAAAAACTTGCCTGTTAATAAACTCGATTGCTTGTGCTTTCAGCTGCTCTGCACTGTGCAAATCTGCGAGAATAAGAACGTCAGCGACATTTTCTACGGAGAGGTTACTACACAAAGCCTCTTCACACATGACTTTTAGTCGTTCCAGTGCATACTAACAAAAAAGAAAAAATATATGTCAATCAATTGTTTATATGTAAATAGGCTACTCAGCAAAATCAAGAAAACGAGATTAAAATGTATACCCAAAGTCACATTACATTTTTTTCCCCCCCAAAAATAAGACTATATATAAAAAAAAAAAAAAAAAACACAAATACACACATCAGGTTAGAAATAATATAATTTAAAAACAGTAATAATTATTTCATATAGCGCTTTTCTCAAAGCATGTCACAATGAAAGTATAGCGTGCGGAACACAGCCATTAGGAATTTTTTCAGACGCAGTCCCTGCCCAGATGCATTTACAATCTCTGGTCTTGGTGCCTTAGGCCCAGGGAGATAAAGTGACTTGCCCAAGGTCACAAGGAGCCTGGGAATTGAACCAGGTTCTCCTGCTTCAAACTGAGTAGTTTACTCACTGAACCACTGCTTCAGCCCAGGAACACATTCTTATCTTGTATAGCAAAAGGAAGAAAAACAAAAACACCGAACTAGTGAAGTTAAATAATTACTCTTAACTAATTTAGTGGCAATGGTGTTTGCCGCGTGCTTGGACACAATTTTTACAACTTTTGGTATACATTTATTCAAGTATGATTTCTGTGATCGCTTCACATATACGTATGAAAACGATAGATTGTTTTGTTTTTCCATAACAAGTTGAGCTTTTCATTGGTATCTGACTCAGCTGCTTTGCCCATCACGTGACCAAGATATGTCAAATAAATCTAAAAAAATTTTTTTATAATATATATATATATTTTTCCCCCCCATCTACTCTTAATATTGTCCCAGATATCTATAACAAATTCATTCATTTCATTATGGCCCTGTGTCCCCTGATTAAACCTATACATATCTAGTATGGTTTCCATACTTTTTTGGCCAACATAAACCCCAAATATTTATTTATAAAATGTTTTACCAGGAAGTAATACAAGTATGTCCTGAGACTATATAGCAAGACTTCACACCTGAAATATTCAGACCTGAATGTAAAAAGGTGCATACGCCATTATTAACAAGGCAAAACTACCGCTAGCAGAAAGATACCCCTACAAAAGTATTTTTTCTAAATGTACATGTCCAGCGCATCTTTCCCTACAAAGCTTCATATTGCCTGGCCAGTATAACCAGCCTCAAACGGATGAAACCCAAAAGGTTGAAAAAGCGGTCTGTGAGTTGGTTTACTGGCTATGCAATTCTTTTACCCAGCCTGTGCTGAAAAGCTAGATCATGTGACAGGCATGAGCTTTATAGGGCCCCATGTTAAAATGTGCAAAAAGGTGAACTGTAGCATCAATTCTCTGCCAACTCTATCCGCAACATAGTATATGCTCAAGTGTGGCGTCTGATTTGAGAGAAGAAGGCGACCTTATCTGCAAGCAATTGTTCCTTTCATCCCGTACCCAATTTTTATTGGCACCCCTGGAAACTAGCGCAGAAAACTTCCAGTCCTCGCCTACGGAACCTTCCAAATCCAGACACATTTGAAGGAGATCAAACAGGACTTCAGGAGGTGTCAGGACTATTTCCAAAGAATATCAGTCAAAGCAGTTCGCTACTCTTCAGCAAAACCAGTCTTTAACACACACACATTTAGATCAGGGTAATACAGCAATATATACTGTAAATACAAACATAGGATAAAGTATCTGTTGTCTAAATTTAGCATAGGTTGAACTCTGACGCATGTCTTTTCAACCTCATCTACCATGTAACTATGTAACGCAGTTGATGTGGTCTACTTGGATTTTGCAAATGCTTTTGATACTGTGCCATACAAGAGGTTTGTGTACAAAATAAAGCAAATTGGACTCTATAAAAATATTTGTCCCTGGATTAAAGACTGGTTAAGGGAACCTTTTTAGGTTGGACTAAAGTTGAAAGTAGAGTACCTCAAGTATCGGTACTGGGACCCCTGCTTCTTAATTGTTGATTAATGCCCTTGAGGTTGACAGAGAGCAAATTCTCTATTTTTGCTGATGACACAAAACTGTGTAAGGTAGTAAAATAAGAAAGAACAAAACAAGCGTAAAGTAACTACCACTGGTGAGATATATAAAGTGAACATAATAATTAAGAGCCAAAAAGGATTAATGAGTACAAAATTGATTACATTTGTGATACAAATGACCTTAGGCAAAGGGCAGCTTATCTCAGGATGTTTCCCAACATCCACAGGGTATAGTAGCAGCACAATCAAAGTGCAAACTTGACTCAAGGTATATGTGAAATAAAGAGAAAAAAGCGTAAAGTCAGAACAGAATGTAATTTCTCTCCAGAAGGACCTAGATATACTGAAAACATGGGCAGGTAAATGGCAGATCGGTGAGGGTGGTGAGGAGAGAGACAGAACAGAGAGAGAGAGAGAGAGGGGGGGAGAGAGGGGGGGAGTGCGCGCGTGCATAGAACAGAGAGAGAGAGAGAGAGGGGGAGTGCGCGCGTGTAGAACAGAGAGGGTGCGTGCGAGTAGAACAGAGAGAGAGAGGGGGCATGCGCGCGTGCGAGTAGAACAGAGAGAGGGGGGGGCGCGTGCGAGTAGAACAGAGAGAGGGGGGGGGGGGGGGCGTGCGCGCGTATATATATTTATATATATATATATATATATAATCTCTATCTATATATAAAAAACAGAAGAGAGGGACAAGTGTGTGTGTATAGAATATAGGGGGTGTGAAAGGGGGCGGGGAGAGGAGAGCGCGGGTTGGGGTTTCCCAGAATTTCATAGTCTAATTCTGGGGTTCCTTAACAAAAAATAAAAATATATTAAACGAGTGGACAAACTATACCAAATATAAAAACTTTTAACAGGGCTATTTATTGTGCTCCTTTTGCTCAGATAACTCATCACATGCTAGCATTTTTTTTTTTTTTACAACTACAGTTTACATTTTGGGGGGAATTTCTATTTTCTATTTTTTTTTTAAATCCTCTCTGAGTACCTAATCTGATGCAGTTTCATACCTGGCCGTTTCATTTTTTAGAGCAATTATTATTAAATACTATTTTCCCTTTGCCCTTTTCACTATAAGTGTGCCATATAAATGCTAGGAGATTATTTATACCTGTGCCTCAAAATATAATATAATATAATATAAGAACATCGTTGTCTTTTATTTATTTTATATTGATGTAAATTTAATTTTTTTTTTTATTGTATATTGAAATAAAGGTTACGTTTTACATTTACATACATTATTTCAATGGGGTTGTTTTTCCCTCTTGAAAGTGCAACGTAAAATAGAAGGCCTTATTCGCTTATGTTTTGGTCATGGGAAATAACCCCTGAAATCAAAAAGGAAGAAAAAGCCCCTCTTAATGGCAGTGGATATATAGATATAGAGATATAGATATTGAGAGATATATAATAAAAATAAACATTGAAATACAAGAACATGACATTGAGTGGGGGGACAACAACCCCCTGTTCAGCAGATTGTGGACAAGGGGGTAGAGAGAGTAGGGGGAGGGAGAATGCCCTGTAGTGCTGCGAGCGCACACATATGTCCCAATGGTTCAGGCCAGTGTTTTTCAATGAAGGTTCCTAGGAACCCTTGGGTTCTCCGGCATCCCTAAATGGGTTCCATGTAAAATTCAGGTAATTTTTAAAAATTGCACCAAAAACAGGAGAATTTACAATGCATCTGATCTCAGACACGCTATTAGAGAGGGTTGGGGTTCCTCAGAATCTCACATAGGGTTCCTCAGCCAAAAAAAGGTTGGAAACCCCTGGTTCAGGCAATAAGGCAGGTGCACAGTCAAAGGCGGCACAGTGGTTGCTCCCCATCACCGCTGTACTAGACACAAACGATGGCCTCCATGACCAGGGAGGCAGTACGGAGCCGGTCAGGGGGGGGAGGGGGTATTGAAAGGAGAATCCAAGGGGGTCAATTTTATTTTAACCCACAAGTAGCTAGTCCCTCTTCTGCCCCTTACCCCACAAGGACCACCAACCTCTCCCCAAAGCCACAGGGGGAGAGGGGGGTGGGGAGGGACCCATCATTGAATTATAATTTATTTTTTAATATTTTAAATAACAGATCACTCTTAATGACCCGGGTTATTTAATCTAATTTACCCTTACTGACGTGTAAATCAGATGGAGCAGAGAACGGAGAAGTGTAGGAGGTACAAAGTACTTCATAAGGGCTTCCGGGGGTGCAAGCTTTCATGACGTATCTTGTACATCCATAAGGCACTGCAGGGAGTTACACACACGCAGACATATGTACACACTATACAGCATACAAATACAAAAAAGGAGTCACATTAAAACATTGTTTGCTCAACAAGTCTCAGGAGTAAAACCATTTTAAACAGCCCACTAATGTATTAAACAATTACTTACTTTATCTGCTGCTGCCAACAAGTTATCAGCCTTTTTGTCTAGATTAGGCGCATTCCCCGTGTAAATAAACCTCATCATTTCTTTAAATACTTCAGGATCCACATCATGGATATCTACTCTATTCTGTACAACAAAATGAAAAAGAACAATCAAAATCAATCTTAATGTTCGGGTTATTAAATAAAATATTTTGAATTAAAAAGAAACCATTTCCAAATTATAATCTCTCCAAATATAAAAGACTTCTTATAATATATTAGCCTAAGAAAACACAAGCAAAGAAAAGGAATACTATCTCTACTGTGCAGGCACAATCCTGCAGCTAAAAGCAGTGTGTATACAGAATGGCATCGGACATATGAAACCAGTGTCAACGAAGAAAGGAAATATACAAGGAATATGCACCAAATACTGCACATTCGGTCGAACGTAAAAAAAATAAACGTTTGTATGAGAAACTTGAGATTTCTTTATGCCTTGAAATAAAGTTAATAGAAGGGAAGCGGATTAATGCATCACATAACGGTTGTTAAATGGTAATACTGTTTGAGTAGTTTGCTATAGGGATATAGTTCAATGTTCTGCTGACGTAGATTCATTGTATGTTGTGATACGTTTTAGGGGACCAACATGACATTTCTTTATTACATTGTGCCTACCTATTGGATGACTGAGGAGCATCTTTAAAATGTCCAGGTAGGAGCACTGGCAAACAAAATCAATAATAATCTTATGAAGGGTCCCTGGAGCAAAAAAATTAAATGCGGTAACAAAAAACCCCCCAAAAAAATGAAAATAAAAATGAATCAAATATAGGTGGGATTACACCTTAAAAAGTGTACTATGGGGAATTCATGTTGGTCCTCTGAAAGATTTCATCTTACAATGAATAGAGAGAGAACTGGACACATTCTGCAAGATTTATTGGACAAACATTCATGTTCTTCATAAAACTGCAAAACAGGAAACTGATACTGTACTTCCAAGTTACCTGGAGCTATTGAAACATCATGCACAAGATGTATCGTATGAAGAAAGCTCATGCTAGCTCCATAAAAGGTTACAGCCTGCACTGTTTAGCTTAACACAAATATGGAAGAAGTTAGACTTGAGAAACGTGGGGATGTACTGTATACTACAACTGAAAGAGTTGAAGATACATGGGACAGCCACACAGCAAGAGTGATGCAGCACGAAGAGTCAAATCAATAACGCCCATAATAAATGTATTTCAGGAAATGTGTGTTTATAAAGCAAGATAATAGTGTGTTTTTAAAAGCAAGATAATAGGGCAGACTAGGAAATGCATAAAAGGGCACCATTAGTTTTCATAAAGTTTTATTTGTGGGTGAACGTTTAATATAAAGTCATAAAGAATATACAAATATACAAGGGTCTATTAACTCAATTTCTAGATTTTCCTTACCTTTTTACTTTCTTCCATCTCATGTTCAAACATAGCACTAAATACTGGGGATCGAGCTGGAACAGAAAGGAATTATGTTTTAATTGGTGTTTTAAAAAATTTTTTTTATGAGAATTAGAAAATCACAAAAAAAAAAATTACCTGCAAGAATAGATTTATGAGCTTTGAATTCTTGTCCTCCTACAAAAAGGCTGCAATCTGTAAATCTTGAGGATTCCCAGAGATTACCTAAATCTTCTGCTAGCTGGCATCCCGGTACTTTCAAATTGTTTGTAGTAGATTGCCCTGATATGTTTACAGAGTCTTGAACCACACTTACCTATTAAAAGAAAGAGAGCTGAATGGAAACTTCTCCTGGCACAGAGTTAATAATCAAGGCCCCAAAAAACTTTCAACCATTCACAGATATGGAAATCACTTCATGTAAAGGGCACAGCATATATTTACAAAACAATTAATGATAGAAATAGCTTGAGAGGCATCAACACAAAATGCTAACCCAGAAGAAGAGCATCCGCAGCTATGTAGGCAATGCAAAGTAGCCAATGAGGCAATCTACAACCAACATACACTGTACCGCTTTTTCTGCATAATTATTAATGGCAAAAAATATAGATAAAGAAGGCCGCATACCGACTGTATAATACCATTGACCGATTATAGAACACTATAATAAATAAATTAAATTAATTAGGGACTCTAGATAACTGGGATAAACGGGAGTAAGTGGACAATTATATTATTGAGATGTTGATTTTGTGTAGTTATTAGCTTTGTTTTAAAGCAGGTAAACGACTAGTGAAATGCCATGTCCATGCAGAAATGCATGTATTTTCACAGGGAGCTGCAAAAATCAGGACTTCTTGAGAGTCTGCTCATTTCTCATGTTGTAAATTTTGCTGGGAATAGAATTGCAGCAGGTGTAATACAAATCTCTACGGAGTGCCAGGCCTGTACAGCCAATACCCACCTAATGAAGATCACCCAATGTTTTCATTAAGGGTAAGAAACGGGTTAAAAAAAAATAAAAAAAATTATTAAAATGTTGACTATTAAAAATATGAATACTTGAGTACTTTTGGTATAACATATAAAAAGGTAAGATGCATACATTTTTTTATTTTAGAATAGCTTTTGCATTCCAATGCGGACCTCCTAAAAAAGTCACGTCATTTTTTTCTATCACTAGTTGCCAGGAGACATCAGTCAAATGATAAGCAATTTTAAAAATATAATATGAAAAGGTAAAACATTTCACAAGTACTTGGTAAAAAAGGCAATACATACATTTTGTTTTTACACAATATGAGAGAAAAAAAAAAGTAGTTTTAAACCCTACAAAAGTCCATAAACACCATTTGGACAATATCCCTCAAAAGCTGCAGAGCTCTGACAAACTAAATATGTAGCATAAAAGCTTAACAGAACACAAACAAGTTATGTTTATGACCTATCTGGTGTTTTATTAGACTCGGTCACACAAAATCCTACACTTCAGACTAGCCGATTTCCCAGCCCAGACACTTGTTACATCCCCTTTGTCAACCACCTAATTGTATTCATAACAAATTCATTGTACAGCTCATTTAACTTGTCTAAATGGAAATAGGATGTGCTATATTTGCACCATGTGGTCTCAGGGGCCATATCAATTATTCCCTCGCACACAATAATATCATATAATTAAGTTTCAATCTTGCCAATTTTACACATTTCCAGAAGACACATCAAAGCAAATGTATTAGCAGTTAACACATTCACCAGCCTTCAAAAGCTACTCATCAGCCCGTGGTAGCTGTGATAACTTGTCAATGTATGTTTAGCACTCCGCACTTAGGCTGTGACCTTTTTCGCTTGACTGATTTATGAAATTCTCACAATTATGTTCCTAAGAATTTGAATTAGTGTTCTAGCATTACTTCATTTTTTCCCCCATCGCTTATAAACAAATTCACACAATATTGTAATTAACATCATATGACAGGTTATCAGTCTACATAATTACGACATCTGATTTAAAAATTATAAATAAATCTAATCAGTGTGAAAAACACCGTGGGATGCTGAAGGTTTAGCCACGTCAAATTACCACTACATTACATTCACAGTGCTTGATGCAAAATGTAACTGTTAAAAAATATGTTGATTCCTCATATATAAAAATGATCAAAACATGAACCATCAGATTCACAAAGCAAACATGATGCATTAAACGTAGGTTTTAAAAAAAATTAAACATGTCAGGATTGGCGATAGGGTGTGCACTTATACTTTTGGTACAAGACCGTTTCCAATCTTTTATTGTAGCTTACAGATGTAAAGCAGACTTCCTGTCCGTGCTGCCTGGGAAAGCCATGGGTATGCAATGGCGGCATCCATCGGCAGCAGTGATTACCAGCGGGACGCCTATACGGACCCGACCCCCCCAAACAGGTGACCAGCGGCTTTTACAGTCTCTGGAGCCGCAGCATTTTGCTTTTTGTGCTGCGGCTCCGGGGGCAGCAATTATGTGCTACACCTGTATCATTAACAAGAACATGATTTCAAAGCCCTTAAAGAGGCAAAAGACGGATTAGAAAGGAGGTAAATAGAATATATACAATTAAAGAGAACACTACGTACCTCACAAAATAGTGTAAGTTTGTCATCGGGTAAAAGACCATTAGCTTCGTCAAGTAAAAAATCTCTTCGAATAAATTTCTTAAAACCCCAATCTTTGCCTTGCACAAACCGATAAGCTCTTTGACTTTCTATTCAGGACATAAAAAAAAAAGAAAGGTTTAAAAATAAATGGTGATAAATAAATCTGAATGAAAGTGATAGTATCCCCCAACCAAAACATGTTAATACGGGTATAAATATTGTAACTATTATGAGCCTGATCTGCACAATGTAAATTTGTATTGGTCTATCGGTATAATAAATATTACTAGAGTTCTGGGACACATACATTTAACACACACACAAAAAAAAGTGTTTTCTCAACAGTTACAGTATGTACACAACATTAAATGGATTAAAACCTACTTAAATGGAATGCATCTAATAGATTGTGTAGACATTTGGCATGAGACCTAGATAGTATATATATTTATCTCAAGTTTACAATATCATGCACCACACTACTGAATAAGATCGGTGTAGCAGTAAAAAGAATTCACTCAAATAAGAAAATGCATTATTTTAAATCTGGGGAAAATGTAATCTTCACCAGTTTGCCAACATTGCTTGGTAGCATTCATACTCCTAATCACTCCGGTAACTTTTCTAGGCATGTTAATGAACAATGTGGCCATTACAGACTATGATTACTGTATGTGAATCACTTTCAAGAATTGTTCCACATTTTCTCAGTGGAGTTAAATCTTGGAAAATGTTTCAAGTATAGTTTCTATCAAATGGACGCATTGCAGAGAAATTATTAACTCCTTGAGTGTCAGCAACAATTGCTGACCCTTTTGGTATCCAAGAGGATACATTTTTTTAATTATTTATTGTAATAATGCAACCTACCCATGGCTTTTGTTTCTTCCCTTTTAGCATTTAGAAGGGAAAATTTAAATTTTGCTCGGACTTCATTTTTTGTACAACTCACTAGGAGTAAATATAAGGACAGATAGTCTTTGCTTTCATCATCTAATCCCTTTGGGTTTACTCGCAGACACCTGAGGGGGGAGGGGGAAGAGAAAAAATAAATAAATACAGAAGAGATTTCTCTACAATAATGGGAGAAACTCAAAATACAAGCTAAGAGGCTGTACACATACTTAAAATTGGGAATTATCATTTCCTATAAAAGAAATCTAAGCAGATACTTTGCCGAAACCATATCAGAAGCATTTCATAACATACATAGGAAAAACATGAAACACACACACATTTGCAGTAAGAAATATTGGTAACCGATTACAAATAGCAAATAAGTGACAACAAATAACTAAAGCCTCTTACCATTTCATTTTATCATTTGGCCCGGATGAAAAAGTTGAACTTTTTAAAACTTCACCCATTTCTTCTCGGCAAAAACTGAAATTATTTATGATCCACATATATGAAAATTTCACAACTATAACCTGATATAAAAAAAATAAATAAAAAAACATTAAAATCGAAGCAGTGTGCCTTTTTATGAAGTATTTTTAAAGAATTATTTTAATTTTTTATATTTTGGTTCCACCATCATGAAATATACTCGAAGGCCAGGACTGTGCAGGTCTTTTACACAAGGCATATACACCATGTGCTTACCACAGCTACCGTACTGCTAAAGCCAGGGGGGAAAGATTTGCAATACATCTAGTTTGCTCGACGACTATAACAAAAGTCAAACAGTAAAACTGTTACAGCTGCCTTAAACCAAGCTGTCAAAAGGAATGTTAAATTAACACATCTGTATAGAGTTAAGAATTAAACCACAACAGTTACCTGTAGTGTCAACAGATGTTAAAATTAAATTATTATTTATCAAGCATTTATTTGTAGCTTATGTATTATGTACTGTACAGTATAGCATTCTTTAATAAAGCCTACATTACTTTGCATATTTCCTTGCTAAAGACAATACAAAACAAATATTTAAAAACTCCATCAGATGGGTGTTTTCAAATAGTCTGCCCCACTCTTCCCCAATCTACCTGTGTGTAACACCAGCTTTCAGCCACAGGTCCACTTGACATCTCTGCCGGTGGAAGAGGTGTGGACACTCTAGACATTGCCACTTTGATGCAAACGCTTACAATATAAAAAAACCTTTGGTTCTGTACCTGTATGAAGAAAAAAAAATAACAAAAAAAACAATGTACATAGATGCGAAATTGCGGTTTTAAAATATCAAGTTATCAAAATGTCACAGAAGGTTCTGTCAATCCTCTATCCAAATGGCAACAAATAAATAGCATTTTCAAGCATATGCTTAGCAAATTAAAAGTGCTTCAGCCAAAAGTGTTACCATATAAAATTATACAAGACACTAGATATTAAAGAATTTGTGACCTTTTCAAGACCTACTTTTTAACTTTTTCTCCCTTCCCTTTACTGCATTTGACCTATGGTGTGGTGACCTTATCGAAAAATCATCTTTGAGATACTCCAAAGCAGTAGCCAGAAACGGTCTTAGAGCAACACTTTAATTGAGCCCATTAATCTTCCGATCTCTCACCTTTGACATTTTGGCTGCGGAACAGCTGTAGTTTTGAGCTTACAAGACAAACTTGTGGCTCACAGTACAATCTTTTCATATAAATTCATAAATCAGTGCTGCGTGACAATTGCAAATTATAATTGGTTAGCTAGTTCGTCTGGTTAAACTAAAGAAAGCAGGTCCAACTAAAGGCAAGCCCTTCAATTAAGTTTGAAAGCACTTTCTGACTGCTACACAAATCAAGGCCAGTCCTACTAAAAACTATTACCACAATTGTTGCAAGCAGTTAATGTTGAAGGCGAGAAATGATTTCCCTGTAAATTAAAAAAAAAAAAGTTAAGGGGAAAATAAATAAAACCCAGTCACTTTTTGTTTTGTGTAATTTAGGATGTAAAAGTCATAATTGCGGAATCAATAAGTATAAGCAAAGAATGTAAAATCTAAGACGATTCATTTAAGGTTTCTGATTTACGGAAAGAACTTTCACAGCAACAACAACAAAAAGTTAACAAGCATTGCTACATCCATGACTGAAATCACACATACTTTAGATATGTTATTTATTATTATTATTATTATTAGGATATGTTAGTGTTTTAGAAATTTGGTTAAGTCTGGTAAAATATTACAGCATCCAACACTCTTTTTATCAGTATGGGGTGGAAAGGGTTAGCGGTGATGACAGCAGCCCATACAGACTGAGAACCACATCTAAGAGAACTAGTGTTTTTAACAAGTCCCTGCAGGTTTGAACAGATTAACAGGTGCAGGTGGCAACAAGAATGTCAGGGGTTCGTTTTACAGCTCAGATTGTCTCTTCCAGTGACAAAGTATGTAAAACATATATATATATATATATATATATATATATATATATATATATTTATCCGCTTATGTACAGGCTGCCAGAACCTACCAGAAACCCATCAAATCTCATCGACCGTGTCACCCCCTTGCCAGCCTGGGATAGGGGGGGGGGGGGGAGGGGAGGGAGCAGCACACTCTTAATTCACTTCTAAATCCAGATTAGCAGTTGGCAATGGGTCCCGGGAAGGTCGGGGCTGTCATTATCCCAGGGCCTCCCCTCCCCCGGTGAGGATAAGACGGGGGAGTCGGGGGGAGGGGGATCTGGGTCCTTGTTGTGATGATGGGAGATGGATGGCTGCTTCCCCCCTCCCCTCCCTATGAAAGTTCCCGTCCCCTGCCACAGAGCTCGGCCCGGCTCCGTGAAGCTCGGTGTCCTCAGCCGGTCATGTCAGCGGCTGCCGCCAGCAAAACGAAGACCGCCAAGGTGAGGGGAGAGCGGGAGGGGGGGTGAGAAACGGTATAAAATCCGAGCGCTGCCGCAGGCCGCCGCCATACTGCCGGAAACCGGCTCACTCTCCCGTGACGTCACAAGCGGGCCAATCAGCGGCTCGCCCGCCAGCCGCGTCACGTCCACAGACATCAACACAGACTGGAAAGGCCCTCCCCTTGCAGCCGTTCGGACCTCACCTTTGAAGTGGGTGAATTCCCCCCGCCGGGAATGACGACACCGAAGTCCCGTTCTCTCGCCCCCCCCTCCTCTTCCCTGTGCGGAATCGTGAGACCCGCCGGCTGAGCCTCAGCTGCCCGGCATTGGGGGGATGATGGGTGGGCGGAGGCTCGCGGACTGGTTGTTGTGACGTGACCCGGCGCGCGGGATGCGCGAGCGGGGATGAAAAGTCAGGCCCAGAATGACGGGGGTGGGGGGTGTTCCTCGGGGGCGGGGGTTGTGGCGGCTGCGCAGTGACAGCGCACAGGCTGTTTTGTGTGAATAGCACTGCAGCAGGCCAGGGGGTGACGTGGCAGGGTCTTGTGTTAAAATATGTCTGTAATGTAAGAAATAACACGCCTGGCTTGATTTTCACATTCTGGGGAATCTGAAAGGAAGGAGTCCTGTGATAAAGCTGTGTTAGGCAGCGTCTATAGTGCCGGCGACGCGACCGTTGCGTCAAAACAAATGCATTGTTGCCGTTGCGACGGAGCAACAGCGCTACCAAAAATCTGGTTGTCACTGATATGTGATTTTTTTCGGTGACTGTTTCCCCTTGCGGCCAATCAAAGCGCTTCTCCGCCCCTCTGTCTTCCCCCTTTATGATGTCGCTGGCCTTGTACCCAGCGACGTTGCCTAAATTTGAAATGCAACTTTCGCGACGGATGATGTGATCGGTCGCGTCGCCGGCACTATAAGCGCGACCTTAGGCTGCGTCCCTGCTGGCGCTGAGCGTGCTGTGCGCTCGGCGCTTGCTGCTTTTACAGCAGTCTTTTTGTGGAAGTCCCCGCTCGCGGTGCGCGCTCGCTCACCCAAACTTGGCGCTTGAGTAAACAAAAAAAACTGACTTTGAAGCGCGCTCAACTTGCCCACAATGCCCCCCCCCGTCCGCGCTTGCAAAATAGGACACCTGGCGCTCATGCTTAGAGAGTTGGTGACGTCACCGCTCTCAAGCATGAGCGCGGTCAGCGCCAGCGGGGACACAGCCTTAATCATAATGTTGGAAGGGGGTGTGGAAAACAAAAGATAAGCAATATATTCTTATGGGTGTCAAAAATATATGTGAACTATACTCTCTTTTTAACTAGATTGTAAGCTCTTGAGGCAGGGACTCCTGTTCCTAAATGTCACTTATGTCTGAAAGCATTTCTTCCCCTTATGTGTTATTTGTATTATTTGTTATTTATATGATTATCACTTGTATTACTGTTGTTAAGCGCTTTGTACATGAATGGCGCTATATAAATAATGATATACATACAACTAAGTGACTGCCTTTGAGGCCCAGTCGTTCCTTAGGAAAAAAACATGTAATGATGGCCCATGAGCTGCATTCTTTCTGTGAGGGGGATATCTCCTGAGCTGGGGGTTCGTTATAGGAACACAGGAATCCTGGACATTTATTTATTTTTAAAATGTTTTACCAGGAAGTAATACAGCTAAACCCCGTTATAACGCGGGTCTCGGGGTCCACCCCGAGACCACCGCGTTACTAACGGGGTCGTGAAAAAAAAATGGCCGCCGCTTTAATGCAGATTCATCCCGCGGGACAGGAGATGGGAGCGGGCATGTCCCTCCGCTCCCCGCTTCCCCCTGTCACCGCGTGACAGGCCGCGGGGCAGGAGATGGGAGCGGGCATGTCCCTCCGCTCCCCGCTTCCCCCTGTCACCGCAGGACAGCCCGCGGGGAAGGAGATGGGAGCGGGGATGTCCCTCCGGTCCCCGCTTACCTCTGATCCCTCCACGTGCCCGGTGCTCCCGCTGCCTGCATGGAGGTGGTAGCGGGGGGTTTCTTCTCCCCACCGCTGTCCCTGGCGCTCCCGCTGCCTGCGCGGGAGGAGGGGGGGGAGCAGGTGGTGGTGCTGGTCGCGGCCTTTCCTCTGCTCCGACCCCACCCCCCGTCTGTGTAGAGTGAGAGAGTGTGTGTGTATGTATATATGGGAGAGAAAGTGTGTGTGTGTATGTGGGTGTGAGTGTGTGTAAGTGTCTGTGAGTGTGTGTAAGTGTCTGAGTGTGTGTGTAAGTGTGTGCAGTGTGTGTGCAGTGTGCAGTGTGTGTGCAGTGTGTCAGTGTGTGTGCAGTGTGTCAGTGTGTGCAGTGTGAGCAATGTGCAGTGTGCAGAGTGTGCAGTGTGTGTGCAGTGTGTCAGTGTGTGCAGTGTGAGCAATGAGCAGTGTGTGTGCAGTGTGTCAGTGTGTGCAGTGTGTGTGCAGTGTGTCAGTGTGTGCAGTGTGAGCAATGAGCAGTGTGTGAGCAATGAGCAGTGTGTGTGCAGTGTGGCAGTGTGAGCAATGAGCAGTGTGTCTGCAGTGAGTGTGTGCAGTGTGTGCAGTGTGTGCAGTGTGCAAAAAAAAAAAAAAACGCGTTATAACCGAATCGCGGTATAACGAGGCGCGTTATAACGGGGTTAGCTGTACATTGAGAGTTACCTCTCGTTTTCAAGTATGTCCTGGGCATAGAGTTAAAATGACAAATAATACATGGTTACAAATACAGTTACATAAGTGAACCGGGTATACACTTGATTCCTCTCTCTCATTCTCCTCTCATATTCAAAACGTTTCTAAAACTTGTCGCTTTTTCCTCCGCAATATCACAAAGATACGCCCTTTCCTCTGTTACTCAACTGCCAAAACTCTGACTCAGGCCCTCATTCTCTCACGTCTCGATTACTGCAACCTCCTGCTGTCCGGCCTTCCTACCTCTCACCTGTCTCCCCTACAATCTATCATAAACACTGCTGCCAGAATCACTCTACTCTTTCCTAAATCTGTCTCAGCGTCTCCCCTGCTGAAATCCCTCTCCTGGCTTCCGATTAAATCGCGTATCTCACACTCAATTCTACTGCTCACTTTTAAAGCTTTACATTCTTCTGCCCCTCATTACATCTCAGCCCTAATTTCTCTCTATGCACCATCACGACTCTTGCGTTCTTCTCAAGGATGTCTTCTTTCTACCCCCTTTGTATCTAAAGCTCTCTCCCGCCTTAAACCTTTCTCACTTTCTGCCCCACACCTCTGTAATGCCCTTCCCCTCAATACCCGACTAGCCCCCTCGCTATCCACCTTTAAGACCCACCTTAAGACACATCTGCTTAAAGAAGCATATGAGTAGCACTGGATAATCATGGACACATGACACAAAGCTTGGCCCCCTGCAGACGCACTTACTAGTATTCCCTCCTACTGTCTCTGTACGTCCTCCCTACCTACCAATTAGATTGTAAGCTCCTCGGAGCAGGGAATCCTTCCTTAATGTTACTTTTACAGTATGTCTGAAGCACTTATTCCCATGATCTGTTATTTATATTTGTTATTTATATGACATGTATTACTACTGTGAAGCGCTACTGTATGTACATTTTATGGCGCTATACAAATAAAGACATACATACATACATACATACATACATTAGATACAAAACATTGCATGCACAGTTAAAGATAATATATATATTATGGGCGTATGTAACAGTTACAGACCAGATGAAAATGTGAGACAGCTTTGGTTTTGAAACAGACTAGTGGTGGATGTGAGAGTATGTTGTTCCAGTTTTGGGGTGCACAGTGAGAGTATGTTGTTCCAGTTTTGGGGTGCACAGTAAGAGAAGGAGGAGCGGCCGGATACTTTGTTGAGCCTTGGGACAATGAACAGTTTTTGGAGTCAGATCTCAGATGATAAGTGCTGCATGTGGTAGGGGTGAGGAGCTTGTTCAGATAGATGGGTAGCTTGCCCAGAAAATATTTGAAGGTAAGACAGGAGAGATGAACTTTGCACCTAGACTCAAGTGATGACCAATCTAGTTCTTTGAGCATGTCGCAGTGATGTGTGTTGTAGTTGCATTGGAGAACAAAACGGCATATTAAATTGTAGAGGGTGTCAAGTTTGCTAAGGTGGGTTTGGGGTGCCGAGCCGTATACTATGTCTCCATAGTCGATAATTGGTATTAGCATCTGCTGTGATATACGCTTTCTGACCAGCAGGCTTAGGGAGGATTTGTTCCTGTAAAGTACACCTAGTTTGGCATACGTTTTGGATGTCAGGGTATCAATGTACATCCCGAATGTTAAGTGTGAGTCAAACCATATGCCCAGGTATTTAAAACTAGTAACAGGAGTTAGGGTGGTGTTAGCGTTGGTTCTGATCTGGAACTCAGTCACTGGAAGCTTTAAAAATGTATTCTTGGTCCCAAATACCATTGTTACAGTCTTGTCAGTGTTTAAAAACAGTTTGTTTTGGGAAATCCAGTTTTCGAGTCTCAAAAAGTCAGACTGAAGTATGTGTTCAAGGTCGGAGAGGCTATGGCTGTGTGCATATTGGATTGTGTCATCTGCATACATATGTATTGAAGCTTCCTTACAAGCTGTTGGAATATCATTGATGAACACTGAAAAGAGTAGGGGCCCCAGAACAGAGCCTAGCGGGACACCACAGGTGATATCCAAGGGGTTGGAATTAGAGCCTGAGATAGACACAGGTTGGGATGTACCTGATAGGTAGGACCGAAACCAGTTTAAAGCATGCTGCCCTATTCCAGAGCTCTGGAGTTTGTTAAGCAGGATAACATGATCAATATTATCAAAAGCTTTTGCAAAATCTAGGAATATTGCACCAGTGTGCTATCCCTGTTCCATTCCACACTGGATCTCATTGCAAACTTTTAGCAGGGTAGTTACCGTGGAGTGTTTGTGGCAAAAGCCAGATTGGAATTGGCTAGGGAAATTTGTCTTAGGGATATGGCCTGCAGACATCCCATTTTAAATAGGGCAAAATAACATGTAACTTTTTTTTTCAATTTGTTTAAAATTAATACTTGTTTTTATATACTTTTTAGGTGTAGCGCTGCTTCCCCCCTCCCTCTGGGAGATCTTGCTAAAGCTACAGGTGTCATGGTGCTTAATATCTGTGAGGGTTCAGGAGAGATGAGCGTCTGCGATGGTAAGGGGAAACAGGACAGGCTTTTGGTGATCCTCAGGTTCTTCTCATGGTGTGGTGCAACGCCTCCATGTTTGTCATAAAATGTATGCATTATAATTTTCTTTTTTTATACTCTACCTATCCATTCATCTGCACAGAGTCTAATTAAATCTGTATTGTTAGCCGGATTAATACTAGGGTATAAAAAAAAAGTATTGCCAATAATCCATGACTTCTGATGAAGAGAGCGAAACATATAGGGTAACAGTGGCGAGGACGATCAGAGAGAAAGTCCTTGACAGTGGAGGCATTTGCTCTGTGATGTGGGTTGCCAGCAAGCAACTCCAGTCAGCTGAGCCGTCTGGGTTCTAGTCAAGCCTCCCGATGACATCTCGTCCATATTTGGAGGCATACAAGCTATCAAGCTTTTTGAACAATGTGATTGTGATACCACATATATTTTATTATTTTAAATAAACACACATATATATATATATATATTCAAAAAGGAATAGACAATGCCGTTCTGTGGCTAACGAAATGCTTTTATTTGTGCGAGCTTTCGAGATACACTGATCTCTTACGGCGGTGTTACAATGGATAAGGAAAGAAAGGTTTTTACTTAAACACACTGCATCCTGGAATGTATCTGACTGCAGCCTATCCCTCTGTGCAGTATGCGATTTATGACTTAAGGTGTTAAATGGTCCCTGAATGTTAGTGATGTAAGAGTATGTGTGTATGTATGTGTGTAAATATAAATTTATAAAGTTCACACAGCGCTTTACAAAAGGTGTGGGGGAGTGTATACCAATGGTGTGGGTAGGTGTAGAAATGTAAGATGGTGTTGCATTGCTATTAATGTGTGTAGATATATGTGGTCGCTATTGGTATATAGGGATAGAATTACATTGTACATATGTATGTATAAGAGACAGCTGTGTGTGCATTCATATAGCGCAGTATGTATAGACATGGCCTTTAGCACTCATGGGAAGAGAGTTCTCTTGTGTCAGGGTAGTGACTCATGAAGCTGCGGTGTCGGTTTAGGCCACCACTAAGTGTCCCGACAGTTGCATAAATTTGTATTCATGCAACCGCCTCTCTTACGGTGTTCTATGATTACCTTTGAGTATGGCCACCATAGATCGTTCAGATCGTTCATGTTATGGCCAGAGTCAGAGAAATGTTCGCCGACAGGACTGTCCCTTGTTCTGCGTGTGATGCTGTAGCAATGCAGATTCAGTCTCTTGTTTAGCTCCTGTCCCGTCTCACCTATGTAGTAGCAGCCCCCTGTGCATTTCATGCACATGATGAGGTACACGACATTGCTGGAGGAACAGGTGAACCTTCCTCTGATTTTTGTATTCCAGATTCTTGTGTGGTATTTGTATTGTGCCCGCTGTGTGGAGCATTGCGCAGGTTTTGCATCTTGTGTCCCGGCATGGCCTTGTCCCGCATTCAGTTGTACTGTTGAATACTTTACTCCTCACCATAATTTTCTTGAGATTATGAGGTTGTCTGTATGATAAGGGTGTTTCAGGGAAGGCCTGTTGCAGTCTTGTATCTTCCTGGAGAACGGGTTGTAGTTCCCTGGTGATCTTGCGTAGGGCTTCTAGGTGTGGGTTATATGTGACCACCAAAGGTACCCTGTTGCTTGTCTCTTTCTGTCTGTATTCAAGGAGATCACTTCTTGGTATTCTGGTGGCTTTGTGGATTTGCTGGTCTACAATTCTGTGGTTATATCCACGGTTTATGTAATCCGATCTCAAGGCTGTAATCCGCTGGCCTCTGTCTGGTGTGTCGGAGCATATCCGGTTGTATCGTATAGCTTGACCCTAGATGGTTGCATGCTTAGTGTGTGTGGGGTGGAATCTGTTGTCCCTCACATAGCTGGCTCTGTCTGTAGGTTTGCGGTATACAGAAGTCTGTAATTGGTTGTTCTTTATAGTAATGATGGTGTCTAGGAAATATACTTCGTCCGGGGACTAGGGGAGTTTGAGGTTGAAGTTCTCATGGAACTGTATAAGGTCCTGTTCACCAGAGGTCCAAATCAGGAGGGTGTCATTGATGTACCGAAGGTATGTAAGGGGTTTCAAGTGACAGGTGGTAAGAAAGTCACTTTCCAATTTTGCGCAGAACAGATTGGCATACTGTTGCACCATCCGAGTGCCCATAGCAGTCCCAGTTGTCTGGTGGTATGTGTAATTTCCAAATGTGAAGTAGTTATGAGTCAGAATAAATTCGATGCATTTAGTCACTCTCTGTGAGTGGCTCCTGCGGTCCCAGAAAGTATCTGCGGCCGAAATCCCATCTTTGTGGGAGATGTTTGTGTAAAGTGATTCTTCATCCATGGTTGCTAGTAGTATTCCTGTTGGGAGCCACAAAATGGTATTGTCTATTCGTTTTTGCTTATTACGCTCGTCTGACACGGTACAGACACCTCTACATACATATGTTGCGAACATATGGATCGAACAAACATTTTTACTGAACTAAAAAGGGTGAAATTCGCAAAGTTCATTAAAGCATGCGAAAACATACCACAGCTCTACATCTTATTTCAATAGATATCAATATATATATTTCAATAGATTGTTATCTTATATATACATACTACACTATATTAGTGCTTTACATTCTCTTCTTTTTTTATCTCCTAATACTATCTGTTCCCAAATAAATGTTACAATTTATTTTTCATAGAATTTAAATCAGAAAGGAGTTTGGAGCTTAACTACTCTGGTGAGCCCCAGGTTCCCCTTACAGGTTTTGTTGCCTGTGTTTTCCTTCCCTTTAGGGAAATAAAGATGATTTCCAAATCTCACAGGGCCAACTGGAAGTCTCAACTCATTTAAATGTCCAGGAGGTAACACTGGCAATCAAACAGGTACCAGGGGGTACAGAGTTAAAAATAGTTCTCCTTATCTCCAGAGGCCCTACACACGCACACGCACACGCACACACACATTATATAAAACATTTATATACTGTGTGTGTGTATGTGTATATATATATATATATATATATATATATATATATATATATATATATATATATATATAATGTCCAGCAATGCACAACACCATCAAAATCCTAAAGACAGATGCTAGTCCCATATAATAATGATATTCCCTATTCACCAGATTGACAACAGATTGATATATATATATATATATATGTGTGTATGTGTGTGTGTGTGTGTGTATATGTGTAATAAAAGTCAGTCAGCTGGCACTCTATATAGTGATGTATAGACCGTGCTGAAGCGGGGGCTGTCTTGTCCTTAACATTGGACTTAGAGGAGAGATTGTCTGCGCTCTCGTGGGGCTGAGCTCCACTAGGAAGGAAGGCCGCTCTGAAGAGGGGATCTCTGCTCCAAACCCTGGAGTAACAGATAAGCGAAACACTTTGCTGTGTTCAGAGACTGTATATGTGAAAATAGGACCTGTTTGGGGTGGTAACCAGCTTACCTGTCCATCCAGGTAGTAAGGGTTGAAGTTGAATGTGTAGTTTGTTTCCTAAGAGGAGTAGGAGGTTATTTTATGATTTTGTTTTGACATAAAGGGACGGTGTTAGTGTATTATTTCCCCTTGTAAATTAACCCCATATAGGGAAATACTGCATTTCCTGCCTTAAATCTGGGACATAAGATCCTACGCGGTAACGGAGACATCACAATATATATATATACACACACACACACACACACACACACACACACACACACACAATCGGCAGAAACATGCTAAAAATGATATTGGAGGAGTAAAGTGAATTAGATATATGTAATTATATCAATGTTATCATGATTGTGTCAAAAATGGAAAAAAGTGAGACAATGTGATTCCAATGTTACTGGTGAGGGAGAGTAGACTGGATGCCAATAGGAAGTTCTGCAGCTCTTGATGGTGATCTTGGAGGTCAATTGAGGTCAGAGTTCCATAGGAAAGAGCGCAAGAAATGCTTCTATGGTGTAATCAAGTTATTTATTAGGTGAAGGTTTTAAAAGTAATGAAAAAATGCACACTTAAAATCGCAGTGGCTGTTCATATGAACACAGTATACAGGTACTGTAACCTGTTGATTAAGAGGTAAGTCAGTGTAAGGCTCGTCTGCAGGATGTTTTCTCCATCCGGTATCCAGAGTCACAGGCTGCTATTTAAGCCCTGGAACAGGTGCAGCCAATTACCAAGTCCAGGAAGAGATTTGCCAGGAACCAAGATGGCTGCAACAGCCACATAAGGGCACGTTCCGGCAAAACGCTGGACTGGGAACCCTTATACTATGTATATTTCATCTTCAGCCCTTGTCGATCCAGTGCTGGATGAAGGACTCACTATTGATCTTACAGATGAAAGCCTGTCTTCTTACATTTTTTTTTTTATTTCATCCTCCCATCTTACTTTTGGTCGTTGTCTTAGTCTTTTAATCTTTTTTGGAATCCAGTTGAGTACAATCTTTGCCCAACAGCGGTAATTTCTTCTTGTGATATGTTCGGCCCACTGCAATTTAAATTTCTCCACTCTTGTGATGATGTGACAGACTTTTGTTTGCTTTCAGACCCATTCATTATTTTTGACATCTCTGAGTAATACTAAGCACACATCTCTCCATACGTCTTTGCATTGTCTGAAGCTTCTGAATTATTTTCTCATTGAGGGTCCAAGTTTCACATCCATATGCACAGGCAGAATACACTGGTCGAAATACACTTCTTGAGGCACAGTGGAAGGTTCTCTTGAAATATTGTCTTGTTTCTTTCAAATGTGCTCCATCCCACCCGGCCTACGTAGACAGTCTTCAACATCTAGTTATTTTCCCTTTATCTTTGCAGACTTGACACATTTGTTGAGCATCACTGTGGTCTTTCTGAAATTTATATAGAAGCCCACATTCTTACTTGCTTCGGCGAGCTCCAATTTGTTGCTGAAGGTCTTCTCGACTTGTGGCAAAAATAACAACGTCATCTGCAAATTGTATGTGATTCAGATATTCACTGTTGATTTTGTTTCCTTTTTCTTCCAATCTAATGTCTTGAACAATTCTTCACGTGTTGCAGTGAAAAGCTTTGGTGACATTGTATCTCCCTGTCACACTTCCTTGCTGATCCTTATCTTGCTTGTATCTTCATGTAATGTAATGGTTGATGTAGCATTCTCCTAAATGTTCTTTAAAATATCAATGTACGCTTCTTCAGCATTTTGTATTCTTAATGCATCTAGTACCACTAAGGTGTAGATAGAATCAACTGCTTTTTCAGAATCTACCAATCCTAAATTGAGCGGTATAGCGTATTCATTACTACGGGAAATCACTTTTTCTATGACTTGGATGTGGTCCATTGTATTCTATCCACTGTGAAATCCCACTTTTAAAAAAAGAAAGGGGGGTTAAGGTGGGACTACTCCTTTAAATATACAGTAGTCTATGTATCAAGGCAAACGTGATGCAATTCTTGGGTAAAAAAAATACGCCAGATGTAATAAAGAAAATATATTAAGCCATAGGATTTTATTCTTTAAAACATCTTTGCTCATTACATTTATTTAAATAATTTACAACTATTTTCTTTAATTATCACTTTTGTTACTCACATTTAACAGACACTCCATTAACTTATTGACCTCTCCATTATTGATTTTTTGGGGGGTTAAAACTAAGAAATGGCTTGTTTACAGCAATCAGGACTAATGAAATGTGGTGTGAAAGTGCATACATTAATTATAATAGGCTGAAAACAGCCAATAGGTGTGTTTCAAGCAAACGTAATTACTGATTGTAATGTACTGTTATGGTCTTTGCATGTGCAATAAATTGTGTTATCTCTTTGCAATTGAGGATACTAATAACCCGTATACAATTTGCTTCTGTCCAAAAAATACATAGCACCAATCTCGGGACCACCTCACACCATCCCAATTACTATAGGAAGAAATCAGATAGCCCTCAATTGATAATTAAGATTCTTTCTAATTTCTCAATAAAGCAATTGAGATGGTGTGTGGTGCAGGTTTTAGAAGGCTGCTGGCCTTGCATACATTTCAAAATGTGGTAGTTTTAAGATATTAGTACAACTGTAAGGGTTACTATATGTGACACTTGGAGCCAAATTGCAAAGTTAATTCAAAAGCTTCAGACAATTCAAAGAAGTATGGAGAGATGTATGATGGGCTTTACACATAGAGACAGGAAAAATAATGCATGGGTCCGAAAGCATACAAAACTCTGACATCATCACAAGGGCGAAGAAATTGAATTTGCAGTGGTCCAAACATATGGCAAGAAATTACCACTGTTCGGCAAATATGGTACTCACTTGGATTCTAAGGGAAATTGAAATACCAAGATGATCACCAAAAATAACATGGAGGATGAAATCAGAAAATTTGTTGAAGCAACAAAGGAGAAGAGAGGCGGCAACCGCAGTACCTGGTAGATTATTGGGGGAAGGCCTTAAACCAACAGTGGATCAATAAGGGCTGAATATGATATATGCTTTCCTGTGGAGGGTTTTTGTCACTTTTTTTACTCACCATAACTTAACTCAGTATTATGGTATAGCCTATCCCATAGCCTCTTATGCATATCCAGTTAAAATCAACCCCACACTGATGAGACCCATCAAGGTCGAAACAGCTGTCTGTGGGTGGTTTTCTGGGTATGCACCTTAACCCTGGCTGTGCTCAAAGCTGTGACCATGCAGCAAGCTTAAGCCTTAAGGGGACCATGTTAAAAATGGTTTTTGAGGCAAAAAGTGACACTGTGCTCATTTGCATGTCATTTCCCAGAATCCCTTGCTGCAGTGGAAGTGCTGTATGCTGGGTGATAATGGGGAAAGGTGGGGTTGCAGACCTGCCTAAGACATGCAGATGAGCATACAGTTGTATTTGCATATATATATATATATATTATTAAAATGGGTTAAAAATGAACAACGGTACTGTTAATGACAAAGTTAATGTATTATTGTCATGTTAGTCAACTGTTAACTGTTACAGGCAGTCTGTAATCGTTGAGCACATGCTATGCTAAATACATTCTTTGACAATGAAAAAGTTACAAATATGTAAAAAAAAAATAGCATTACATTGTATAATATATATCAACGATTACAGACTGCCTGTAACAGTTAACAGTTGACTAACATGACAATAATACATTAACTTTGTCATTAACAGTACCGTTGTTCATTTTTAACCCATTTTCAGTCAGAGAGCAACAAGAATTCAAGTGAAGGGGTTATGAAAGTGGAAGTGGCTGCGACGATAACGTGTAATATTAAAAAATGATATTAAGTGTAAAAAGGTTGTGAAGTAACCTGTGTTAGAATTGTGATATCTGTGAAAAATTCTGCAGCCGGAGTACAATATAGGAGGTCTATAGCCCCCTGCAAACAAGTGGAGAAAGAAAAAAAGCTCTGGCGCATAAACTCTTATTAGTGACTTATTTAGTACTTCGATTAATGAACCAAATTATTGACCGAGATCCTGAATGACAAAGCATAAGAAATATAAAATAATACAGAATTATTAAAATACAAATTAAATTAAAACATTAACCACATTTGTGTTCAACCTTTACCTTGATTTATGCTACGAGAAACAGCAGCTGCACTACGATGCGGTGTCCCACTGCTGGATGAACAAAATTCGGGAATAGCATTACCGAAATATAAGTGGCTCCCGCGACCCAGAACAGCGATTTACGCGTGTAGCGGGGGTTGGTGAAGGAGGTATTTGACCCTTGGTGGGCAGCAGGAGGGGGTAACCCCTTCATTGCCTTAGTGTTAGCCGCTAAGGTAATGAAGTTGCCTGTAAATGCATTTTTATTGCATGGGATTCATGCCGGGGGTCTCCGGTGCTGATATTAATGGGTATCAGCTTCAGAGACTCCCAGCATCAATCTGATGCAATAAAAAAAAAAATTCCCTGAGTCCTGTATCACCGCCTCTCAGCAGCTTCTCACCAGCCTCACACTAACTTTTTCTGGCATGTGGATTTTGGGAGAAACGCACCATTCTAGAGGCGCGATTAGCCTCGACAACCTAATTGCAGCTACTAGAATTGCACAAGTTTCAGAGCCCGACAGCTGACATTTTTGGTGATGCGTGCCTTTATCGAGGCTTACTGAATAGCAGTAGGCATTTTGGCCGATAAGTGGCTTATGAACGCTTATAGCAGTGGCCCCTTTATGATAAAATGTCAACGTGTCTTATTCTAATATTATGCACTGGGGTTTAGTTTTTTGGTAGATGTTTCATCTCCATGTTCCCTCTGTATGCATGTGTAGCTGCAGCCAAATAATATTTAGCATATGTGTATGTTGTAAACTCTTTAGGGCTTGCACATAATAGGTGCGCGCGGGAGCAAGTGTGTGACGTCACGTGCACCTGCAGCACAGACGATCCGTGGCCTGTGGGGTCTGGAGGAGGAGACGTGACCAAGAGCAGCTCCAATTCAATGTCTGGGGGCGTGCCCGCAACGTCATGTGAGCGGTTCGCCCTCATTGGCTGAGCCGTGCAGGTAACCCGGCCGGCGTGAGGCAAAATCAAAAGGTTTTGTCTCGCGAAAAATTGGTTGTGCCATCGAGCTTGAGCACGCACGCTCTATGGCCATGCGCATTGCCTTGCAGCCTTTTGTGTGCTGTGCGCCTGACCAGGCTCGCGCTGTCGCGCTTACTATGCCCACGTGCTTAGACGTAAATCTCTTTTCTCCCTTAAGTGACCAATATGGGGGAAGATTTACTAAGGTCCGCTGTGGATTACTGCGCCTGACACGGGTAACTGCCATTCAAGTTTATATCGGTTAACGCCGGATCGGATGCGTTAACCCGCAATGAACCCTGATGAATAACCCCGAAAGGGGTTAGCAATTTAGTAGCAATTAATTGATTCAGCTCTTTACCTATTATTACTTTATTTTAATAGTGTAAATAGCTTGATTCTACAATGGATGAAAATATGCAGTACACCACTCTAAACTCTGATCTTGCTAACAGTTCAGCAAGGGAAAAAGCTTAATTCATGGGTCTTTACAAAACATTAACCACTGGGCAAAAAAATTCTAGTATCCTTTAAGAATATACACCTAATTTGTGATGACACTAGGGGGGGGGGGGGATTTCTATGTCACTGGCAGTTAACGCTGTATCGATCTCCAATACCCCTTATCAGAGCTTAGTGAATTCTGCCTATGACTGAATGGTAACCATGAAAAGAAAACTGTGATGTATGTGACAGATTAGGTGTTGAAGAAAAATGTCTACAGCACTGTTCAGTTGTCAGTCATGTTATATATGCTTTTGCTTGTGTTTGACCTTGGTACACACGCGTCTATGACTGCTCCAGATGTAGGGATCACATTAACCATTCTTATACAGTAAATAATATGTCTGGATGAGTGATTCTGGAAAAGAACAAAATGATGCATTAAAAACCATTCTAAATGGAGAGAAGTAAGTGGCAATATCATTTAGACCCGGTGTTCTAAACTCCAGTCCTCAAGATCCCCCAACAGGTCAGGTTTTAAGGATATCCCAGCTTCAGCACATGTGGCTGAATCAGTGGTTAGGCAAGGACATCCTGAAAACTTGACCTGGTGGGGGGTCTTGAGGACTAGAGTGAAGAATTAAAATTCCAGTTCTCAATGAAATACACATTTATCCTGAAAAGCTACATGCAAACGAGTAATTCAGTTATATCATTTCAATATTTTTATTGCCAAGGATGACTACCCTCCCCCCCCCCACAACCCACGTCCTCCGTTTTTCCTCTTGATTTCTTAATGTACTCATGTTCGTATGATTGGTTCTCATAATCTAAAGCTACAGTAGTTAGAAGGGAGTCCCTTTCACCGTAGGGTAATAGAGCACTAAGATTTTTTTGCATGGTTTCGATTTCCTGATCGATGTTTTTGATAAGAATAGCAATGAAAGGGAGACGGTAATTAAAATGATTTCATTTTGAAATGTGCAAAATGTCGAAATGGCACCTTGAGAAACATGCTGGTCACAGTACAGTGCCTCAGAAGGCTTCTAGCACTCGGCTAAAGATTGCATGTATGATGGGATTGGAGCATAAACTGCACAAAATGCACAGGTCAATAACTTAAATTGAATTCTGTCTTCTACCTTCAACCAATGCAGCACAATCAATAAAAGGGCTGCTGAGATGTGTGGTGGAGGTGCCTGAAAATACTCTAGCTTCTGAGTTCATGAATTAGCTTGAGGGGTTGAAGATGGGAACATGGAAGACCAGCTCGTGGAGAATTACAGGAGAAATTGGCAAAAAAAAAGAATCCTGTTTCTAGCAGAGCACAGTGGAAAATAATTTGTTAATCAAGTTCCTTCTAAAACATCAGTGTTATTGCATATGGATTTGAGCATATAAATTACCCATACCAGGACAGACCTTTTGATCCATCAAGCCCAACTATGACCTGCACTAAAAGCGTCTAGTCATCATATGGTATAGAGTATTTATGTATGTATGTCTTTATTTATATAGCGCCATTAATGTACATAGCGCTTCACAGCAGCAATACACGTGACAATCATATACATAACAAATAATATAAATAACACACAAAGGGGAGAAGTGCTTCAGACAAAAGTACCATTTAGGAAAAGGAGTCCCTGTTCCGAAGAGCTTACAATCTAATTGGTTGATAAACCTATAGGTTTATAGCACAAAATATATGGTACTTCCTGTGTTTGGTATTCTAAGGGGTATTTAATAATAAGCATGGACTGAAAAGATTTTTTTATCTTGCTAAAAGTCATATACTGTAGTATGAAGGTAGCCTGCATTAAAATGCCTTTTACTGTTTAAAAACCACTAAAAGCTATTCGCAGGTGCAAAATACACTGACAATGATTTCAAGAGGTATAGTATGAATGTGTGTTAAAATAAATGTTTCCTGTAAATTGGGAAATACAGTATACACTACTTTCTGCTATCGGGATGCTATTATGTCCTTGCATTGTGAACTAATGTATACTTTTCCTATACCGATTATGATTATATACTTCTATCCCATTTCCCCTTAGTCATCTTTTGCATGGTAAATATCCCTAATCTTTTCAGTCCTTCTTTCGAAGATAACATTCTTATAGCTGTGTTGTTTTTCTTTGGACCATCTCCAGCTCCATCACGACTCATATTTGACTTTGAGCAGAACTGTATACTGTACATTATCCAAAATCTGGATGCACCACAAATTTTACATAGTGAGCTTATTGGTCATTTCTGGCTTGTTTTAGATCCATTCCTAGTAATTCCTGGGTTTTCAATAGTAATTCCTGGGTTTTCAATATCTATTGATGTGCGGACTACTGATCATTTGATTTTCATACTCGTTGTGGTGAAATCCACAAGTTTTTCTTTCAGATCAAGTTGTTATTTTTCTTTCTGAAGTATCATGACACTACAGCGTCCACAGCTCACAGCAAATCTAGCAAGCATAGCTTCCCCATACAGAACATTTCACTCCCAATTGGCTCTTTTTCTCGTTGCAATTGAAAAATGTTCAGATTTAAAATGGAAGCACAGGAACTGTTCATGCATTGATCCATGTAATAGAATCATTCAGTTTTGTGACAGTCTATTACTGTAATAGTAATTATGCACCACCAGTATAAGCCCATTAAAAGAAAACAAATCATTAGAAAGCATTTTCCAAAAGGAAGGGCAATAGTCTTGTTGACAGGTCCAATTAAAAAACTCAGCGTAGCATATTTACAGAAAAAGGTAAAGGAATACTCTGTAACGTCAACATCGTTTTGCATTATGAAAATGCTATTAGTTTCGGTGAGGACGTCCTAATTCATCTGCTTTCTGTGACAGGTGTTTACTAATAATCTTTTGTATGGATTAAAGTTGCTAAATGCTGTACCACTGAACATTGAGCAACTTCAACTTGTTTTCACTTTTACTGGAAATTAAATTACAAATATGAAGGAATGAGTTGACATGCTCATGCCCAGAATCAATATCTGCAATTTAAACACTATGTAATGTTTTAAAGGCTATAATAGGTTTAGGGATGCTGTGTGAGGTGCACTTTTTAATGTGTACTTAGTACAAACCATCAAAACAATTTGTTTTGTGAGTCCCCCATATGTCCTTGAAAAAAACAAAAAAACGTACCATGTTAGCCGAGCTTTAATAATCACAAATGAATAGACGATACTGTTCTGTGGCTAACTAAATGCTTTACACACGTGGATTTCCCACACGGCTGAATACACTGCAAATTTTTTGGGGTGGCAATTTTATTTAACCAGTTTTACCCCAAACGCTTGTGCTATTAATGGATTGTGTCCCGCTCCCGGCTACAGAGACTACATCAGATGTAAAGGTGGGTGGGAAGGGGTGTGTTGAGGGAGGGATCTTACCTTTTCTGGAATGGCCCTCCTACTGCAGCGTCGCGGTGTCATGGCGACCCTATGTCAAATGACACTGCAACATCACATGATGCGCCGCCGTGACTTCATGAAGCCGCTATGCTGCAGGAAGAGGCTGTTCTTCAAAGAATCCCCCGGGCTGGGAGGTGAGTGCCCTTGGTTACTAAAGGGTGCAAATAAGCTTGGAGCAAAATTATAAATCCGCCACTGCATATAGACAGTACACAGATGTAGCGTGTGACATTAACATCGCAGAATATCAGAGTTTCCATAGGGTTAAATGACAGTGATGGGGCAGAATACTACAACATATTCCTCCAGAGGAGCAATGAAGCCTGTATACATAGATTGGGGTGATTAAATTGTCCAAAATGTCTTCTGCAAATTGCAGAAACCTTTGTACCTTTTTCAGAATGGATCATACAAATGGCAATAGAAAGTAGCAACTTTGCGAAATCTGAGAATAAATTACCCATGAGTTAGGTTATTTTAAGTAAATAGTTGAATTTCCTTCTTCCTAGATATTCCCTCATAGTATATGTGGGTTATTGCACTCTTTCTAATTCGGGCAAAACATACTGTATTTTTTGGGTCGCCTTTCTGCATATTTTGTATTATCTTTTTATTGTATACATTTGTTATTTGTTATTCGTTGGGCATATTTTTTCAATATAAAACTTATCAGCTTGCATATCATGCAGTCTCACTTTCCTTTCTCGGTGCCATCGTAGTTTCTGTGCCTCTCAGCTCATCCATTATCTTCTTGCACCGGGAAAGAAAATACATTACACCAAACAGATACTTGATTAAATGAAAATCCATACTGGGCAATGATTTTCTCCTATATGCTTTGTAGAGTGTTTTATGTTATGTGAACTACCTTTTGTTATCGTAAGAAATGAGTGGTGTTAGGAATGAATGCTTCATTCATTGGGGTCTAACAAATCTCCCACTCAACGATGGTAACGATGACTTAGAGAAATGTTATTTGGCATGAATAAGGTGTATGTTTTCAGGGTGGCTTGATTGATACTTTAAATGATGTAAAAGCCTAATTAATTAAATGCCATAAGCAATTACTAAAAGCACCTCAAGCTCTTAGCTTCTTCAGCAGAATATGGTAGTAAACATCTAACTGCGAGACTGCATCTGTACATAAAACCTACATAAGATGGTCAGCAGAAGATTTTTTTGCAGCTTTACAGCAGATCTGACGTAAACTTTTTAAGAGTGAAATATGTTTAGCACAGCAATACTATAAATAATATAGTTTAACGCCTAGCACACACTATTAAATCACTTTTTTTTTCTTTACTCGCTCATAACTTTAAATCACGGCTGAGATCAGGAGGGCACTTGGCAGCTTTGTAGAGATAAAGTGTCAGATCTCTTTTTTCCTAAGCGTAAAATTTAGTTTAGTCGTTTTGTGCATTTCGTTTTTATCAAATTTCTGACTTTTGAAAGGAATGGCAGTTCAAACCAGTTACAGTGGGGCTACCAAATTTGTATTGTGATCTTAGTAAAAATGCTTTCTTAAATTGAATATCTGCATCTTGCACTATGTCATGTTAACTGTTTAAAATTCTAGCACTACTAAGAAGTATGTTAAAATGCTGCTTGCAATTATCGGGCCTGATTTAGAGTTTAGACTTAGTCTCAACAATAGCATTGTCATTTAGAAAGTACACAGTTCAACAGAGTCTTATATAATATTCATTATTAATGAATATAATAATAAGGTCCTACAATTGTACGTCTGTGCGTAAACATAGAGTTTGTACCAAATAATTACTTTAGCTCTCCAGGAATTGAGTACATGCCTTATAAAATGTTACTTCTGGGTGCCCCCCTGCAGCCCGCAACAACACTGCATAGCAGAAGCAAGCTCTGCAATAACATGGCATGGAAAAAAACAGCTAGCACCCTGAGGGAGAAACCCCACACATTTAAGAGAGAGGAAGCCCAGGTGTTTTCTGGAATATGACGCCTGTATAAAATGGAGAAGAAACTACAAAAACCAGTGCTCCAAAATGACAAGCAAAGGCACTGCAACAATAAAATATATTTGTATCAGTCCTGCCACGGATCAAATCCACTTAATGATTAGCGTATAAGGAGGGCTCACTGTGCAATATGATATCAACCTCAGGAAGGGGGCTAAGACGTGGTAAGGAGCATGGGTCAAAGCAAAAGACCCCGTAAATACTTAATACTCCGCCACTACCCTCACCAATCCTGGCGTTCTAAGCACATCTCGTAAGCCCCTGAAGGCGCAGTACTCACAGACTTGACACGTCGATGCCGCCCGTCAAACGCTATATTCCAAAGACTTGATCCAGGTGCAGTGTTGGCGTGCTCCAGCCTCAGGGAGTCAGGTAGAAAAAAGGTAGGTATGGCAGTTCATAGCCGTCCGTGTGGGTAAACCAAAGCGCAATCAAAAAGTAACAATTAACTTTATTGTGCACTAGACATAAACAAAATGCCACAAGAAAACTCTGACGCGTTTCGTCCTGTAACTAGGAGATGCGTTATCGCGGTATGTGGACAGCTTCTTACAACCATTGGTTTCTCAATTACCGTCATTTATTAAGGACACTTCTGATCTTATTGACTCTTCAAGGTTTTCAATGGAAGAGGCAATACAGATGGGTCACATTAGATGTGACCTCGCTGAATTCCATTATTTCACATGAGCACGGTGTTACAGCAGTTCGTCACTTTTTTTGGATCTTTCTCACTAACCAATCACTTTATGTGCTTTTTTTCTTGAATCAATCACTTTTTTATTAACACACAATTATTTTCTTTTTGACTCACAATTTTATTTACAAATATTAGGCACAGCCATGGGCATGTCATTTGCACCTTCATACGCTAATTTGTTTATGGGTTTATGGGAGGCACAGCACATTTATCCCAACGCTAATATATATCGTAATCACATTATTTTTTACAGAAGATTTATTGACGATCTTATTTTGGTGTGGGATGGGGATGTTGACTTACCTCTTTTATTAACACTTTAAATATTAACAATTTAAACTTAAATTTCATTTATAAACACCATATGCACCATATTGATTATTTAGATATTGCCTTGTTTATTGACAATGAGAAACTTATTCAAACAGATATCTTCAGAAAAGATCATACCAGGAACTCACTTCTATATGCACAAAGCTGCCATCCTAGGTCTTTAATTAAAAGTATACATAGGGCACAGTTTATTCGTTTAAAGAGACTATGTTCTGACAAGGATACATTCCTTGCACAATCGTGTAATATGGCGGACACATTTTTGGCTAGGGGTTACAATGAAAGGGATATCCAGGCAGCCTTTGATCATGCGGATTCCTTAAATAGAAAAGACATTACAAAGAAACAACATACTAACAAAAAAAGATCACAAATCTATTCTAATAACGATTTTTCTTGTCCCTTATTTATATCTACATTTAATAAACAATCGCAATCTATTCGTGAAATCTTCCTTAAACATTGGAAGATACTTACACTAGACAAGGATATTGCCCCTATTATACAGGGAGGCCCTAGGTTTGTGTACAAAAAAGCCAATACGTTGGCATCTTATCTTTCACCCAGTTTATTTAATTCAATTCCTCGAGACTCTCAAGTCAGAGGTATTCCAAAAGGTTTCTTTCCTTGTGGAAGGTGCTCTATATGCAGATACGCTAACACTCCTAAAACCATTTTTGTTAACAGTAAAAAGGTTCTCATTACTAGCTTTATTAATTGCTATACTAGCTATGTTATTTACCACTTGCAATGTGTTTGTAAAAAGTCTTATGTTGGCCGTACTATTAGATCACTTCGACTCAGAATACAGGAACACGTTAGACTAATCAATAAGAAAGATTTAACACATCCAGTGTCACGTCATTTCTCCCAATGTCCTTTAGGAGGCATTGCTAACTTTACATTCCATGGAATAGAACATGTACCGGTTCACCCCAGAGGGGGTGATAGACAGAATAAATTAAATATGAGAGAGATGTATTGGATTTATACCATGAATACTTTACAGCCCACAGATATAAACATCGAATGGGAGCTTAAACATTTTTTGACCAATTGAATTGTTCATGGTATATATATCCTCTGCATCTCTCTCTTACCTATATAATTGAGGTTTATTTATATACCTCTAACATCATTGGGTTATTTTGTTTTTTATTCATCTATCTATTGGTGTTTATATATTTTATTATTATGCATTGACTAATATTTGATAGACTTGTATTGTTTTGTATATTTTGCAACATGTGTGTTTTTTTTGAGTTGCCACAGAACTACTGTTTTTTTAATTGCAGGTTTTGGCTTTTATTTAATATACCATCTCCTGTTTTTTAACATGATATTCTTTTTCTTTTCTTTTTTTATTTATGATCTGTTCACTATATTGTTTTGTATTTTGAGGGGGGGGGCATTGGTGGTTTCTATTGGGTGGTGCCTTGGCTATTTATATGAGAGAAATAAGAAGTGTTTTTCTTTCTTTATTTCAAGCCTGATTATACAGCAGATGGGTTTGCGGTGATGCACCAATTGTGTGCAACCAATCACATTTTAGGCGCCACCATATAACAATCACCCTGTCCTCATACCAGTTACTCTTTGACAAAGTCCTAGTTACAGGACGAAACACGTCAGAGTTTTCTTGTGGCATTTTGTTTATGTCTAGTGCACAATATAGTTAATTTTTACTTTTTGATTGCGCTTTGATTTACCCACATGGACGACTGTGAACCGCCATACCTACCTTTTTTCTACCTGGAATATGACGCCGATGGTCTTCTCCATCAAAAGCTGGAATGTCGCAGGAGCACCACAAATGCCTCGGGGCATGCGGGTGAATTGGTAGAAGCCAAGGGGACATATGAAGGCCAGTCTTCTGCACTCATCGGTACCTGGTAATACCCAGATCTCAAGTCCAGTACACTGAACCACTGGCTCCCCGACAGCACGTTGAGAATCTCTTCAATCCTCGGGAGAGTGTACTCAGGCACGGTGCAGTTGTTCATAATCGGACCGACCCATTCTTCCACACCCCCATGATCGGTGACGCGTAGGGGTGGAGCGTTCCCTGCGCATTTCTCCCAGAGATGTGGAGGACGTGAGATTTCCTACAAGAAATGGAGACGGCGGGCATCGTGACGGACCGGATGAGAGGTGTGTGTTTCTTTGTGAGAGGGGTCTTACCTTTGGAGTGGGCCACCTCCTGTAGCATCGTGTTGCCATGGTGACTGACGTCATATGCTTTCACGTCATGACAACGCAACGCTGCCGGAGGAGGTCGCTCATCAAGGTAAGTTCCCTTAACTTTTTTTGCAGGGAGGCTTTGCTGCCAGCGTGCTGCCTTGGGCCCCCGCAAAGCTTAAGGCCTGGCCCTGTGATAATGCCATGTCTAGGCTGCAGGAGAAGCCTGCATTGTCACGAGCTGAAAATGGAGGTGACCACACTGGAATTCAACATGATATATTATGTAATGGGGCATGCCTGGCAACTTGGTGGAACATTTCTGCAGCCTAGACAGTGGTATCTAATGGGAGAGCTGTGTAGGCTGCTGAGGCCCTTTGAGGAAGCCACTGCTCATCTCTCTTATTTTCCTCCTGGAAAACACATGCATCGATATGCAATTGATAGCGCTGTGCATTTTCAGCTTGCCAATTCCGTGACCCATAATTCTCTCCAACATTTGATATCATCACTTCTGATGTTCTCTTACATCTTTTGTTACGTATCTAAAATTGGTTGTATTTGTGGCACTCCTTTAAATGTTTTAAATAACTGTAATTTGTCATACATTTCCGGCACAGCAATTAAAGGGAGATTTACTTGAATGACCGTTAACGCTGGCTTGGACGGACCTTACTGAATCTCCCCCTTAAACTGTTGACTTTTTCCTAGATCTGACAATGTACTTGTTTTCTCACATCAATACTAGCAATAGCTGCATTAAGAACTTTCATAGAAATAAATAAATCCCTTGACTTCATGAAGTGTTACAGCAATATGTCTTATCCTCAGGCAGAAAAAAACTTAATCTGCTGCACCCTAAGACTAGCAAATTTAATTAAAAATAACAGCATTGTGTGGTTTGCATAGAATGCATTAGATGTTGCTAATGGCTTCTCAGTTTGTATGGAACTCATTTAGAAATTACAATGGTTTTCTAAAGCTTTTGCATGTCAGTGAAAGCATTAATTGGAGAGCCCAAAAACTGATACATGATCTCGCCAAGTCTTTTTATTTGATTATTTCATATAAATTATTGCATGTGGCAATTGTGACTAAGGTTCTTTGCAACATAAAATGAATATTACACGAGTCTCTCAAACCTATAAAAAATCTCGGAAAGACCCAAAAGCCTTTTTTAGAAATGTCTTAAATGACAAACCGGAGCTGAATTCCATTCCCAGTACTGCTCTTTCAGGAACCCCTCAGTTCTAGAGATGTTCAGAGAGGTAAGAAAAAAAGCCCAATATGGCTGCCATGGTCACCACACCAATAGAAAGCCACAACATCATCTTCCAAAGTCATAGCAGCTTTCCACAGGCTGGTCCAAATGGCCATATTGTGGCCACTGGATACAGTAGATACAACTGTGCATATATAGGGAATTGGGGTTCCCTGAGGCGGAAACACCATTAATTAGCTGTGGGAGACGCCCTGACTCAGGTGAGGTTAAAAAAATTAAGTTACATTTGCTGATTTTCTGTTTTAAAGCAGCCGATTTATTTTTTGGGTAACACAGGATTGAAGCAGGGGGTCTCCAGAGCTGAAATTAATGGGGTTTAGACCCCCTGCGTTTTGGGCCCCCAATTTTCTTTTTGTGCATATTCTATATACAATAATATATATATTAGGAAGACTCCCTTAGTGTGTTGTACAAGTGAAGAAATCATTCTTTTTTACGTGTTCCAACTTTACATTTTAAATAGATTAGAAGCAAAAGGTGACACTGTATGCTCATTTGCATTTAATTTCCCAGAATCCCTGGCTGCAGTGGAAGTAGTGCATGTGAAGAGACAATGGCGAATGACAGGGTTGCCTATCGGAGACATGTGAATGTGCTCACAAGTGGTATTTTTTATGTGTGGTAGAAATCTATCTCTGCTTCATATTGCAGAGCCAGTATAACCATTCTCGCACTGATGAGACCCAAAGGGTTGAAACAGCTGTTTGTGAGTAGGTTTACTGGCTATGCACTTCTATAACCAGGCTGTGATGAAAACTATGCAGATGTAGCCAGGTCCCCCGCTGTGGCGCTGTGATGTAGCTAGGTCCCCCGCTGTGGCGCTGTCCCCCCCCCTCGCGACACACCGCGGCAGCAGGGAAGTATTAGCCGTTCGTGGGGATATGCGGGAGGGTGGGAGTGGATAGCGCGACTCTCTGGCAGGCGGCCGGTTGCCAAGAACGCGTGTGGACGCATTGCCAGGCCGCTGTCGGGTCCCGGTGCAGGGCGCCGCCATAGGGACTTGCGCACGCATGCGCAGAAGATATTTTGGAGCGGGGAAGGCATAGAAGGTCGCGCATGCGCAGGACGAGCGCGCGGGATGCCACCAATGAGAGGAGGGCTCTGTAAGGGGACTTCAAGTCCCATGAGCCTCTGGAGCGACCACATGACACCAGGGAGCCAATAGGGCTGCAGGAGCTCCCTGCTTGCAAGATATAGATACATTTCGCAGGGTTTTGCAGGCAGGCAGGCAGTTGGTGACCGGAGCAGCTAGGGGAAGGAGGTAGGGTGCAGGAGTCAGTGACTCTCTGCACTAGGCCAGTAATTCCCCTAGGCCCCAGATAGCCCTGAGTCACCCTAGTTGAGTTTTGTAGGGACAGGCCCTAGGTTAGGGATCCTGCCCCATTAGCTATTCGCTAGTTAGGGATCCAGCGGACGCTGTGTTTCCCGCCACGATGCTTGGGCTCAAGCCCTAGCCTTTAAGAGAGCTGGACTATCTTCATGGAGGCCAAGCAAGCAGTGACTGCGGTCTGCGGGCAGCAGACAGATCCTTGCCACGGTACAGACGGTGCGGAGCTGCGGTGATATTATCCACGCCGGAATTCACCCCACGCGTAGGAGGATATCTCGGCGACCCAACCCCAGAGGTATAGCAGCACCCGTGGCTGGAGCCAGGGCAGGTACCGTTATAAAGTGCACCGACAAGGCCTATCATCAGACATAGTGACTGCGCAGTCACACCCGTACATGTATATGACTTGGTAGTGTGATACAGTGGGATTACTGGACATGTGGGTGGGGCAAGGGTATGCATCCAGAGTGATGCACTGTTATTGATATATTGTTTGATGTTATGCAAAGAGGTGTTATTGGAGTCACAGTTCATGCTCAGTAAATACTGTTTATACATACCGTGTGCTGAGTATATATATGTGTCTTGCGAGGAACCATTCCTGCTCTGCTAGGAACCATCGCAGGTGGAGGCGCTGCACCGAGCACAAGGTTACTCTTACTCATACTATAGTTGCCCCAAGTTCCCCGTGGCGGAAACTCAGCCCTCCTGTGAGCCAACAGGTAACGCACCACACCTGGTAACACTAAGTTCCCCGCACCCACACTATATCTGCGATTGGGTGGGGTGGAATACCCGTTACACAAGTATAAGTTTATAGGGCTCTGTGTTAAAATGTATAAGAAGCAAAAGGTAACACTGTGTGGTCATTTGCATGTAATTTCCCAGAATCCCTGCCTGCAGTGAAAGCATTGTATATTAAGAGAATGACGAAAGACGGGGTTGTAGACCTGTCTGAGACACGTGAATGTGATCACGTGGATATTTTAAACAACTTTACATTTGAATCTGGGTGCATGTAGCAATATGAATATATACAATGTGGAAAAGAATACCTCCACTTTATAATACAGGCAGTCCTCACTTTTCCGACAGAATGCGTCCCGCAAACCTGGGTCGGATACGGGACAGTCGGAAAGCGGGACCCATGTTAACCGGCGGCGGTTTCCGTCGGATACGCGAAAACGGTGGCGGATAGTGGGTTTTTGGACTGCATTATGTGCCGTCGGAAAACGCATCCGGCAGAACATCGTGAAGCAAGGACTACCTGTACTACGTCTTTTTTTGCAATAAAACCATTTTGAAAAGCTGCAAAGAAACTAAGAAATGTATATTCTTTTTTTTCCCCCGCAGGGAATATACAGGACTGTGTATTGTTTTCACAATTCTGCTTCATCTTTTTAATTACAAATCAACTGGTGGAACGCCACCAATAAGCACTAGAAGACAGATTTGTATTTTCTCTTGGTTACTTTCATTGTGAAGGCTCTGTAGCAGCTGTTTAATACATCAGGTTATGCCTTGGGGTCTCCTGGGAGAGGGAGATTAAAAGCAGTAAATGAAAATCAGATCCTCTCTGTGTTTATTTGCAAGCCGAAATACAAAATGCTTTGCATAACAAAGCTTTCTATACGAGACGGCTATGTTTTTTAATGCCATTAAAGGAGCGATACCAAATACAACATAACAATTTCTTTTCTGTTATAATGCCACACCTCATGCATGCCAATAAGAACACCTTAGTACAGGGGTTCTCCAATCCAATCCTCAAGTCCCCCAACAGGTCAGGATATCCCAGCTTCAGCACAGGTGGCTCAATCAGTCTTCGACTGAGCCACCTGTGCTGAAGCTGGGATGTCTTTAAAACCTGTCCTGTTGGTGGGGCTTGAGGATTGGAGTGGAAACCCTGCATCAGTACTTTATTTGTTGCACAGTTCAGGACTTTTTTCTGTTACCATTTTCTGCCTTAGATCTTAGGGGTAGATCCTCAGAAGTCTGTTAAATACTTAACGATACATTAACTTCAGATAACCTATTGGTAAGTGCTAACAGGGATCTTCAAAGCTCATTAAAGAGGCATCACGTTTGTGCTAATGATATGTAAAAAAGGTGGGATCACATGTCCTCAGCAGTCTGTTAAACGTAACTGGGGAAATAAGGCATTTTTTAACGCTTTTTTTCAGGTCGTGGATATGCCTCACGTTAGGTGCTGGAAGCTGGGAGCACCTAACACCAGGTACCAGAAAATTATTTGACCATGTCCTGGATTCCTGGATTCATGTCCTGGATTCTGAAGTGGGCTACTTTGGCTTCCTATATTGCCTGCCTCACCAAAGTGAATACCCTGAACTAGGCCAAATATTACATATCTGTGACCTGTGTATTAACCGCATGGAACTCATAGTGGCCATGAAGGCATGTATTATGCATGCCTTCATGACCACTAAGGTCACCAAGGGGTTAATACAAACACCCTAACTACCCTACGTACCTAACTACGGTACAGAGTTGCAGAGCAAGCAGATTTGAATTTGTCGACCGCAAGCGCGCCACGTGAGCGGTTCGCCCAATGAGGGCGAACCAGCTCTGTGACGTCATGGCCGCACCCCCCGAATCGCACCCCCGTACGCGCACATAGCCGGCCACAAATCTCCCGACCGAGCAGGGAGCGTGACGTCACCACGCATGAGCGCCAGCACGCTCGCTCCCTGCCTGGTCGCAGCCTTATATGGACAGGGTGGGATTAAAATAAAGAAAACAATTGATTGGTGAACACTTCCCTATTTAGAGGTTCCTAAGGCTACGGTCCCAGTCCTCGCTGCTGCACGCGCGCCTGGCGGCATGGCGGCGCGTGCAGAGACTACACCCGCTATCGGCGATTGTAGGGAAGTTCAAGGGGAGCGTGGGGGGTGGGGCCATGATGAGGGGCGCGGCCATGACGGGGCATATCTGCCCTGCCATCATATCTGCCCGATCACGTGACCGCGTCGCTGCAAAATTCTTGTCTTCCCGGCCAGCGTACGTGTCACAGCGCATTGCGTGCCCACGCACACAGCCACTGGGGCCTGCCCCATAGGGTGCGCCAGCGTGACCACCAGGGACTCAGCCTGTGAAATTCAACTGGTGGACTACAGTATGTGGAATTACACATCTATCATTTATCAAAGTCTCCTGGCTTCAATAGCATGCAGAAAAAGAAAGATGCACTCGCAACTTCATAGATACCACCTTGGGTGCACACCTTGCAGTTGTGCCGGTGCTGCTAGTAGTATAAGTGACTAATCCAGGGAATTTAGAACATAACGGTACTCCAGAGGAATTGATATAATAAAGTGAAAAATGTATTAAAAGAGAGATCACCAGTCCTCTGAAGTGCCATAATGTTCTACCTTCCCTGCATGAACCACTTACTATATACTGCAAGCTTAGGGCTACATTTGGTGTAAATAAACCACCATATTTATTAAACAAAAAAAGAAATTCTGCTTCCTCCTCCTATCCTCCCCAATCCCCACCATCTCCTTTCCCCCCTCACCATCTCCCTCTCTGCTCACAACCTTGGAGTCACTTTTGACCCTTCCCTCATCTTTGCCTAAGACCTCACCTCCATCACTACTACCTATTCTACATAAGAAACATTTGTCCACTCACTTCCCTCTCCTCGGCTAAACTTCTCATCCACTCCCTCATCTTTACCCATCTCAACTACTGTAACTCCCTTCTCCTCAGTCTACTCCTCGAAACCCCTTCAACAAATACAAAACGCGGCAGCCCGTACAGTCCTCAATCTTCCCCACTCTGACCGGGCCACCCCTCTCCTCTTCCAACTCCACTGGCTTCCCATCCAACAGTTTCCCTCTTCAAATTCCTCACCATGGTCTGCAAATCTCTTCATTGTCTTGCCCCCCTCACCTTGCAACACTCCTCTCGCTACACCCCTTCCTGTCCTGTTCGCTCCCTGATTGCCACAACCCTCACTCTCCCCCGGTGCCTCTTCTCGATTCCGATCATTTGCCTTACTCCCCTGGAACAAGCGCCTCCACCACATCCAATCTGCCTCTCCCTAACTATATTCAAGAGCAAACTCAAAACTCGTCTCTTCTACATCACATTCCATGATCCCCCATTAACCTCCTATCCCATCCCCTCCCTGACTCCAACCTCCCTAACGCCCATGATCTCATATACCCTTACCCCTTCCTAATGTCTCTCCAACACCCTCAAAAATCACCCACCTCACCGATCCAATCAACGCCACGGTCGGACCCATCACTATGCCACCGACAAGAATAAATGACCTGGCTCCACCCTCTGCCCACCAACCAATCAAGCTCTCATTGCACTTACTGTAACCCATAGCCCAACAATAATGTTCCTACCCCTGCCCACCACAAAGATATCTTAATAATGACTATATGCCCACACATGACATGTTTCATATGTAACCCCACCATTGTTTTACTAATTCATGTGCAGCGCCCTGGATAAGGGCGCTATAAAAATGTTGTTATAAATAAATACAATCCCATTGGGAATGTTGTTCCTTAGTAAATTTGGTGAAGTCTTATGCCCCAGTTCTGCAGCCAGAGAGACTTGGATAAATAACACCCCTAGTCCAATTAAATCCCGGTGCTAGAGTGACTTGCAGCACAAGACCATAATAAGGAATACATTGCAAAATCCCCCAGTATTTAAAGAGTTAGGTATTTTTGTAACAACAATAATAGTCTGTTCTTGCGATAGCCTATGCGGATGTATGCTTTCTCATTCGTGATCTGCAATAAATTCATGATTGCAGAACTGATTACATTTTTCAATGATATGGAAATAGAAGCAGCATTTCAACCAAGATAAATAAGTCAATACAGAATTGGCATGTTGAATGTATTTGCATTTTGGGTGAAAATGGTCGAATAGTAATTACAGAACAATAAGTCCGGAAAGTAAGCTTAAATAGTGCACTCAAAGAAGCATATGGCAAATAAAGACACATTTTACATTAATATTTTAGAATAGATCTGGGATATCATGAAGGTTAATGTAAAACAATAAAACATTGGAACTAAGTAAACATTAGTTTACAAACTAAGTACATTGGATTAAGTAAAATATATTTATATTTTCAGCTAATCATCTACCGGTATATATGCAAAAATTGTTTTATGGCATTATTATTTATCAGAATGTAATTAATGTATTTTGCATTATAAGGATACAATTACATATCATATAAAGATGCAGCAAAGGAATGATGAGAGAACATTACCAAAATTACAACAATTTATGATGTAATTATGAAGAAAAAAAATGCAATACCTAAAAAAGGTATTTCATGAAACCTATAAACAAAGACTAAAATATTGTGGTCAACATTCATTTAGAATTATAATTTATATTAAGACATGACATTATGGATTACTTGTAGGAAATCAATCCAATAAGATTAGCAAGAAAATAAAATCTAGAACATTTGCAACCAACCTTGATAAGACTTGAAAAGGATAACATTCCACATTATTCATGTTTTATGTCTAAACTTGTAAATAAAAAGCAAATTCACGGTATAAGCTTGAAATAAAAGATGGGCTCTGTAAATTACTATGATCAGGGGTGGCCAACTCCAGTCGTAAAAGGGACACCAATAGGTCAAGTTTTCAGGATATCCCTGCTTCAGCACAGGTGGCTCAATCAGTGGCTCAGTCTAAGGATGCGCTTATAGTGCCGGCGCCGCCGCCCAAAAACAGATGTATTGCCTCCGTCGCGAAAACTGGTAGCCGGCAAAATTTGATTTTTCAAGGGCTGTCGCCTCACGTGACGGCCCTTGAACCAATCAAATGCCCGGAAAGCCGCGCCGCCGCCGCCCAGCGAAATATAACTTTTGCCTGTGGCGACTGGTGATGTCACCCGTCGTGTCGCCATCGACGGCACTATAAGCGCGGCCTAAGCCACTGATTGAGCCACCTATGCTGAAGCAGGGATATCCTGAAAACTTGACCTGTTGGTGACCCTTTGCGACTGGAGTTGGCCACCCCTGCTAGCTTTAATTACCCACTTAACTGTAAAAATGTTTTTTGGAAGTGAGATATGTTCGAGGAGTATTCATGGCAAATAAATGTCCCCCTTCCTGCATCACTAGCTGTAGAGATTGCCATTCTTTCACCTCTGTGGAAACTTCTTTAAAAACTTGGAATGTTATGTTTTACTTCATTGACGCAGATCACAAATAATGTTACGTTAGCGCTTCCAGGATTATTTCTACTTTCATAATTGGTTGATTTATCACTTAATTATCCTTCTGGAACGACAATAGGATTTCAGAGCATAAAGGTGCAGTTTCACTAAACAGTGCAGATTTTAACAGAGAGGCCAAGTTAGAGTTGGCTAACCAAAGTGGAGTCGTAACACAAACTCACTGTGCAGGCGAGAAATGGAGGTAAAAATAAGACCCCGATTTAGATTTGGCCAAAAATAAATGCAGAACACGGTTTGCGTGAAGCACGCAAGTCTAACTACTTCATTTAAATAAGCTTAATGGTGGCGTCCACATGTTACATCTATATTAGCAACCAATTTATAATTGGTTTAACGGCTGTTCTTAATTTACTGTAAGAACACTTAATTATGTAACAAAGTCCAGGTGTTAATTTAGCTCTACTATAAAAGAAACACCATTTCCAGCACTTATTTTTTTTGGAAGCCATGCCTGCAATTGATGCTTTTTTCATACACAGGTGCTACCTGGCAGTACTTGCTCTTCAGAAAAATAGATCTAGACCCTGCAAAAGGAGAGAATGTATAGTGTTAGGATTCATGGAACCTGATGCGGTACCGTCTAACACCTCACATCATCATTTAGATTTTGGAACTCAATCAGATTTAGAGCCTAAAATACAAATTAGAACAACTATCCCTCCAATGGCCAAACAAATGTTTATAATGCGTATTTGTACTACAGGGTAATTTCAGGAGATATAAGCTCTGGCGTCCTTGCTGATTGGGGAAAAGGCTCAGTTCTGTCAGGCTGCTGACTGTTTTTAATGCCCTTGCAATGGACAGATAACAGACACACCCTGACTGCTTGCCTAGTTAGGAGTTTAACCTCCTGATTGCTGGAGCGCATCCATACTGCGTGCTCTCTCTAACATACAGTCTGTGACTGTCACAATACACATACACACACACAGAATCGCACACAATATATATATATATATATATATATATATATATATTTGAGACATGAGTAGGTCTTCACTACACATTAAGTTATGCAAAGCCAGTACAACCAACCTCACACTGACGAGACCCACAAGGTCGAAACAGTCTATGTGAGTGGGTTTATTGGCTTAGCAACTCATCCCAGGTTATGTTTAAAAGCTGTGTTTAGTGCCAGGTTAACACTCATCAAAAAGGTTTGCAAACCAAAATATACGCTGAAATGGAGATTACAGCGGGTCCCTCAGCACATGATTACATGCTCAAGTGGGCTGCGGAATTGAATATTACCATAGACAGAGAGGATTGGGAAGATATCTGGGACGCAGCCTCAGGAACCTCCATATGTACCACAACAAAGGAAAATATTTATAAAATCTTGTTCCACTGGTATCTTACCCCAGCGAGACTAAAGCAAATCTACCCCCTGGCCTCCGATTTATGTTGGAGAGGTTGTGGACAGAGAGGGGACGTGGCCCACATTTGGTGATCATGCCCGAGAATCCAGACTTATTGGCTCACAGTACAAAATCTAATAAAAGAGGTCACCGATCTCACTATTCCTCCTGATCCATTGACCTACCTACTCGGCAGGCCAATAGAGGAAATTGACCGCCCAGTTGGGAAATTGATCTCCTTTATTTTAACAGCGGCAAGATGTGCGGTGGTGTTCTCCTGGAAAAAGGTGCTACCCCCCTCTAAGCAGATAATCAAAAAAAGGGTGATTCAGGTCATGTTGATGGAGAGATTAACAGAATTCCTCCAACGCAAGACAGAGAATAACTACAAGATCTGGGAACCCTGGATCTGTCACTAACCTGACTCATTTACCCAAAGAACTGGGAACTAAAGGAGAGAATTGATCCCGGCCTGGTCAGCTGTGCTCTAAAAGCTGGGGAGCACACACATTCTCCTCCCCACCCTCCCCCCACCACCTCTCCTTTCCTTTTTTCTTTTTCTGAGCCCACACTTACTGGTCACGGTGTGGCCCAGGGGTCTCGCCCTTCTGGGCGATGCTTTTTTCTATCATGATATTCTAAAAAAATGTAAGATTGTATTAGGCTGATATTGTTTATTATATGCTTGTAATCTTTCAATTTCGCCTAATAAAAATGTTTGGAAAAAAAAAAGAAGCTGTGTTTAAAGCAGCATGCATTGGCTTAAGGGTTTAACTATGTAATGTGGTCTTGAGACAAAATGTGGCACTGTGTGCTCATTTGCATGTCATTTCCCAGAATCCCTCGCTGCAGTGGAAGCACTGTATGCTACTGTAGGTGATAATGGTGAAGAGCAGGGTTGCAGACCTGTCTAAGACATGTGAATGTGCTCACAAGTAATATTTTTATATGCTAAATGCTATACGGTGGAGGGTTTTTAGTCACCTTTTCACTCACCATAACTTAAATAATATGTACACACATACATGCACACACACACACACACACACACACACACACACACACACACACACACACACACACACACACACACACACACACACACACACACACACACACACACACACACACACACACACACACACTACCATATACATGGACAGACACACATTTACATTGTTTATATATACACCAAACATTAATACTTATGCACATTGCACTGTACACACAGACAAATACGCATACATATATATGCATAGACATACATATACACAGGGCTGCCAACCGAATTTTCTGGGACCCAAATGAGAGGAGCAGGACCCCCCTCCCCCCTGTTAATTCCCCTACCCTAGGGCGCACTTGGGATACGAGGAGGAAGCCTGGGGAAGGAAGAGATATGGGCCAGGGGGAGAGGGGTAGTTATGGACTGAGGGAGTGGTAGCTATGAACCTGGAGGGTTCACAGTTTTAATGTTAGGACCTGCATTTTTGGTTTACCTTGACGTTTGGTATGCAGGCTTACGACGCTTTGGCCAAAGGATCTAACTAAAAAAACAAGTAATTACTATTATTATTCAAGTATTTAAACTTTATACTCATTACCATATATGTTTTGTCAATTTGATGTAGCATTGGGCACCCCTGTCTTTTGTTGTATACATTTGCCACGCTCCGTAGCACTCATTTTGGCATAAATATATATTCATGATGTGGTGGATGTAGGAGTTTGAGCTACCTGGGAATATATGTGTTAATCAATTTCTGACTGGTAACAGTCAAATGGAGGTTGGTGGCACCTCCCCCCAGAGCTCGCCCCTCCCCACCTTTTTAACTTGGGAGGTTCTGGCAATTTGCTGAATGGACAAGACTCACTGCAGTTGCTTCCCCTCATACAGAGGTAACAGGAAGGGTTCGCGGTTTTAGTGTTAGGACCTGCATTTTTGGTTTACCTTGACGTTTGGTATGCAGGCTTACGACGCTTTGGCCAAAGGGTCTAACTAAAAAAACAACTAATTACTATTATTATTCAAGTATTTAAACTTTATACTCATTACATATGTTTTGTCAATTTGATGTAGCATTGGGCACCCCTGTCTTCTGTTGTACACAGACAAATACGCATACATATATATGCATAGACATCATACATATACACAGGGCTGCCAACCAAATTTTCTGGGACCCAAATGAAAGGAGCAGGACCCCCCTGCCCCCTGTTAATTTCCCTACCCTAGGGCGCACTTGGGATACGAGGAGGAAGCCTGGGGAAGGAAGAGATATGGGCCTGGGGGAGGGGGGTAGTTATGGACTGAGGGAGTGGTAGCTATGAACCTGGAGGGGTTAGTTATAGACCAGGGCACACTGGCCCTCACAATGGTTCCTCACAATGGCTCAGAACTCACTATACTGCCTGGGATCCACAATTACATATTTCTTTTGGTGAATCCCCTTGAGAATCCCTAATGGCTGCTTAACCCCCTTTTGCGATTCACTGTTGTAGACACATAGAGCACTATAACATTTTGCTGTAACATCGGGCAAAGGGAGAGACTTTCTACAATACGTACTGTAACTCTCATTGCCCGGCTTTAAAGGAGGTCACGTCAGTTCTACTATATATGTAACGGTTTTTCCTAGCCACCCAATCTCACATTGGCCCCTGTGGTCTACTAGCCGCATTACATGTATGTATAGTGTGTGGTGCACCTGCTTGCTTACAGGACTCCTGAGTCTCCCGCTTGGTTGGTATGGGGATATCAGCATGACAGGCATCTGAGGTAGTGGGGATTGAGTCCTACTCACATCTGATGCAGCGCCTCCACCTCATCAGGATCTCTGCGGCCGCAGGTGGATGTGTCTGATGAGGACCTCCTCTGTGGTGCCTCCTTCTGTGTAATGACTCCACACATACACAGCAAGGGTTTGGTGAAACTGGGCATCTTTATTGACATCATCACGCAGACTGCCCCTCACAGCCGTCGTCCTAGCCGCTCATCTCCATTTGTTGCCTCCCTCTCAGAAGTTCCTTCTGCCTCATAAGAATGGGATCACCTCTCCCTTTAAGGGAGATCACTCCCTGTGTCAGATCCCTGAACACAGTGTAGGGTATGCTATCAGTTGAATCTGACAGCTTAACTGCTGCAGACACTCCTTTAACCTTGCATTCTACTATACTACTGATTAACCATCTTTTGAACTTGAACTCCTGGATTCAACAACACTAACTTTAGGCAGTGCTGTATCTTATATAGACTCAGAAAACAGCCACACCTCTGGTGTCACTAATAGTGGACACAGAGCATGTTACCACTCCCCTTGTGTACATATGACACCTCACCAGGATGTGAGGGCAAACCTCCATGATTGATGCTGGCAATCCTGCCCACTTACCAGGTTTTACCGCCAGCATGAGAGAGAACTGTACACCATTTTTATACATGGCTACATTCTCCCCCTGGTTAAACCCAACTCCCCGGCTGGGACCTACATTTGTGGAACCTTCTTCCAGGTAGCACTGCAACACATAACCAAACAGCATATTATAAAAATACATTATACATTTCTCATTATTCTTTTCATGATAAACATAATCAAAAACAGTGCCTGTGACCAGCAGACTGCACTGCTCCTAAGGAGAATCCCCATTCTACTATACTAATAGTAGTGTCTATGATCTGGCTTTTGCACCTCCCTACCAGTTATATCCTTAACTGTCACACTATGCTCTCTAGGCGGCCCACTTTCTGGCCGGTACTCCATCCGGTGCATATAAATGTTGCGCCCAACACTCCACACCCTCATCAGCTGTGTGATCTGCTCCTCTGTCTTGTACCCAGCGTACCCACCTGACTTGTTCATGATGTACTCCTCTATGGTTTCCCTTAGCCACGCATCTCTCCCATCCTCGATCTCCTGCATCAAGGGTTCTGGCACATAAGGGTATTCTAGCCCATGCGATTTTTTATACTTGTTGACAATGGCTCTTTCAGCCCTACTGGTGCGAATCAGCTTTTTATTGCCTGCCCTGCCTGGCCGTACCCATGATAATGGCTCGTCTGGTTCTACTGGGTCCCTAAATATGGCCGACCCTCGGGGATCCACTACCCCTGCATGTATATCGTGCCACCGTAGTCGAAGTTCCTCTAATCGTTCCTCCTCTGTGAACTCCTCTACACCCCACCAGTAATCCACGATTCCTTCTCTCCTCAATATGAACCACGTACGGTCAACCAGGCCTCATACCCCTCAAACTTGGGCGCCCACCACCTGGTCTCTCTCTCCCTGACACTCTCTGGTACCACCACTGTACCCTCACTGCCTTCTGGCTCCCCCCCAGACGATATCCCTGAAGTACCGGTAGATCTAGAATTCGACCCTAAACGTTTAGGCCTACATTTTACATCCATCATACTGTTGCTCCCACTAGTACAAGACGACTCCTTTCTCCTATGCATTTCCCTCCCCGATCCCTCATCTGAGGTTCTCCCCAGTCCGTTCCTCGGAAGTGGCCCGTGATTCCCCAGACAACCCTTGGCTGGACTGGGACCCAGATGAGGAAGTGACAGGGGCAGGTGTCTTAACTATGGCCGGGGGTTGGACATAGGGAAACGCTGTCGGCAGACGCGGGGCTACGACCCGCAGCTTCTCGCTACCTTGACCGGTACCATCGGACTGATATTCCGGTTCACCCGTCTCACGATTCCCAGGCTTCCGCAGGGCCTGCCAGCTCTTCCCGGACCCAGGTGACCTGGCGCAGCACGGCGGTCGCAAGGACGCAGCCATCTTCCATCCAGCTCCGCTGTGTCCGCCAGATGTGACGTCATCTATCTCGCGGGACTCACTGCCGCCATCTTGGGTTGGGCTCCCCACCGGAACCTCTTCCTCCACAACGACATCCGCCGCCGGAAGTGAAGGTTCAGCTCTCTGATCCGCTCGGGCCTGGGCTAGGCCTTCCTCCGCCGTTGCCACCACCGGCACCTGTGGAGGGTAAGGGTGTGTCTCACCGCTCCGTCGTCTCGTGATGGGGTCTTCTCCGCTGTCCGCGCTGGAAGTCACCACGGCCGTGGGACTCCGCCGCTCCAGTTCTCTCCGCACAGGCGACCTCGGCCCCTCGAGACTCCGCTCCGCTGCGACACAGGTAAGGCCTGGTTCTTTTGCAGCACCGCTGTAGTGGTCCGCCCTTAGGCGCATCATCACCGACGTCGTGGTCGCTTGCTCCTCGTCCAAAGATCCGAACTTTGACTCGGGAAGTGGCACTCCCGTAGGGGACTGACGGTGAGGTTCCAGGTTCTCACCGCGGTTGCTGGCCCCTTTCTCTCTAGGCTCCGTCGCTATCATCAGGAGCAATACCCATTCTCCGGGATCAGCTTGCTCCTCCTTGACTTTAGGCGAGGCTTCAGCCGTCAGCTTCGCTGTTTCAGCTCCCGCCTCCAGGGTCTGTCCCGGCACAAAGGGCTGCACGGTCCATAGGTAGTGGATGCCACATTGGGGGCACCTAGCCGTTGTGCTGGCTACACCACCCGGCAGTCGGCACTGCATGCACAGGCACCTTATCGTTTCGGTGTCACCCGCCTTGATTACCAGGAAGCCTCCTGGTAACGAGTAGGGGTAAGCTGAGATGTCCATCTCTTTTTCCTTTCCGCTGATAGCGCTGATTACAGGGGATACTGTCTGTAGTGGTCTTGCCTGTTCACCAGCTCATCGTAACTGAAAGGCAGGGGTCGGTTTGTTAACTCCCCCCTCAGCCATCTCCACTCTCATTTGGCACAATTGGAAACCACTCCCCCTGGTAGATATTAGGGGAGGGTCCCACAGATTCACTGGGTGACCCAGTACTGGCTCTGAGCCCGTCACAGTCCATGAGGGTGCGGCCATAGCTTTCGCGCCATACCCCCCAGCAGGGTGGGGTTCTTTGCTGGGCGCCAATCCTGGCAAACTCCTTGCAACTTTTGCATTTGCAGCATTTTCTGCACTCGGCCCACGCTGTCTCCCACGGAAGCGGGAGCCGCCATCTTGATTTATACGGCCATTCACATAAGCAACTGAGGTAGATTTTTGGTTGTAGCTCCCCGTCTGGCAAGCAGATTCTCCATTTTCACCGCACATAACAACAATGTCCTCAACACTGTCCTCCAGGGTAGCACCCCGAGGTCCTAAACAGGACCAAACCGGCGCGGCCACCGCCTTAGCGCCATTCCACAACATGCTGGCAAAAGTTCCTTCTGCAGCTTGCTCTTCCTTGGTACGCACACCACGTGCGCTCCCTTCAGCCGCGGTCCGCCATCTTGGACTCTCCGCACCGCGTAGATCTTCCCTTCTTGCGGTCGACATCTTTACTTTGTAGTTACTGTTATCGCACATGGAGCTCCTCTCTGCGGGGCAGCTGCCATTCCGATGCAATAAAAAATGGCACGATGCACCACCTACGTGTATCTAATGTACGTCTGACTCATGTTGCACTATCTCAGGCTAGGCTCACTCTCTCAGCGTATGCTGTGTCCACCTTCCTCCAGTCTCTGCTCTGCGGTTAGTGTCCCGGCTAGAGTACTCTGGCTTCTCCCATGCAGTACTAGGCCGTCTACCTACTGTTGGCCAGCCTAGCGCAGACCCTCTCCAGAATTCCTGACCACGTTAACAGGCTATTCCTTTAGTCATCCTACCAACTAGCTGCCTCAAGGTGACTAGGACAGCTATAGTTCTGTCTCCAGACCCACTTAACGCCACTCAGGATCCTAGGTTGTGCTTTGTGAGCTGAGAAATCCATCACACTCCTGACTACCCCTGGGCTCCATCTCCATCCACAGCACTGACTGGCAGCATACACTCTCCCTGTTTCCTAGTGTGCCTAGCAAAAGCCTGTCCTGTTGATATGTATCTCAGCAGCGCCTCCAATTGTAACGGTTCTTCCTAGCCCACCCAATCTCACATTGGCCCCTGTGGTCTACTAGCCCCATTACATGTATGTATAGTGTGTGGTGCACCTGCTGGCATACAGGACTCCTGAGTCTCCCGCTGGGTTGGTATGGGGATATCAGCATGACAGGCATCTGAGGTAGTGGGGATTGAGTCCTACTCAAATCTGATGCAGCGCCTCCACCTCATCAGGATCTCTGCGGCCGCAGGTGGATGTGTCTGATGAGGACCTCCTCTGTGGTGCTTCCTTCTGTGTAATGACTCCACACATACACAGCAAGGGTTTGGTGAAACTGGGCATTTTTATTGACATCATCACGCAGACTGCCTCTCACAGCGGTCGTCCTAGCCGCTCATCTCCATTTGTTGCCTCCCTCTCAGAAGTTCCTTCTGCCTCATAAGAGTGGGATCACCTCTCCCTTTAAGGGAGATCACCCCCTGTGTCAGATCCCTGAGCACAGTGTAGGGTATGCTATCAGTTGAATCTGACAGCTTAACTGCTGCAGACACTCCTTTAACCTTGCATTCTACTATACCACTGATTAACCATCTTTTGAACTTGAACTCCTGGATTCAACAACACTAACTTTAGGCAGTTCTGTGTCTTATATAGACTCAGAAAACAGCCACACATCTGGTGTCACTAATAGTGGACACAGAGCATGTTACCACTCCCATTGTGTACATATGACACCTCACCAGGGTGTGAGGGCAAACCTCCATGATTGATGCTGGCAATCCTGCATACTTACTGTGTTAAAGTGGAAGGAAAAGGCGCTAACACTAATAGTGATCACTAAAACATAAAGTGAATAAACTTAATAATCAAGTGATATAAAAATAGTGATTGATAAAACGTGACAAAAATGTGACGATAATGTAATAAATTGAATTAAGACCCCCTGCTCAAACCCATCTGGCAGGGACTGGTTTCTCTGGTCCCCAAATGGTACAGGTTCGTTCGCAATCCAGGGGGAGCATATAAGGGAAATAAAACAAAACAATCTAAGTGCAGACAATAAACTTATTTTGATTTCACTCTTTGGTATATCTTGGCTCTTATGCACAGCCTACTCACAAGATTCTAGTTTTAAACGGGCAACAGGGAACAGTAATTGGACGAGACGAGGGGCTCCTGGTTCAGAGCAGATGAGGACCTTCAATCTCAGCAGAACAGTGATGCATGGAAAAAAGAAGAAGTATCCATAGTGCAGACCAATCATAAAAAACGTAACTTTATAGGACTTAAAAAATGCAAACTTACAATAAAAACAATCAATAAGTGCATATATCACAACAGTGTGATGGAAGAGAGTCGCTGTTGACACCTGGCTCACCCACCTCCTCCGATCCTCAATCGATTCGTGCGGCGCCTCTGTAGTCAGCTCACTGCTTCCTGGTCTCTCTAAGAGGCGTTGCGTCACGTCACATCTGGTTGTTCGCGATACGTCACTTCCGGTTTTGGATTTGAGGTCCGCAATCTCTGTCACTGCTTCTCTCCTCCTATGGGCGGCTACCACTCTACGCGTTTCGCCATTCCGATATGTGGCTTCCGGGGGCGTGTCGGCGGGTGGGCCAGTGATGTCACGGAGATGGTTCGCCCTCATTGGGCGAACCGCTCACGTGACCGGCCCTGCGCTCCGGCAAGCGCGAAAATTTCAAATTTTCCTAAGACCTACGCTTCCGCGCGCTTGCGGAAGCGTAGGTGAGCCCCTACTAAAGCCACTCTCATTGCGGCTGTAGAGGCTCAGTGCCGAGCGTAAGCGCGCCTCTGCCCGCAAGCACTATCCATGGACGCGGCCTAAGGCTGCTGTAAGGGTTCCAGTGCAGGCTTTGGCTGGAACTTGCCCTTACCTGGCTGCTGTGGACATTTTGATCACTGGCAGCCTGCTACAGTATATTGATTGCACCTGTTCAAGAGCTTAAATAGCAGCCAGCGTTTTCCAGTCGCCGTCCGAGCATTGTATGCATTTTCTTGTGTGCCTGGCCCCTTTGTAGTCTGACTCCTGAGCCTGCCCTGTTCCTGTACCCTCCCTGTTCTTTTGGATTCCCTGTTGCCGACCTCAGCCTGTGACCCTGATCACCGCTCCTGTGCTGCTTGCCTTGACCCCAGCCTGTATCCGGACTTGCACCTTTGACGCCTGCTTGGCCTGGATCACAACAACTCAAACTTGACTCTGTCCCCTGGCTCCGTCGGTGATCTTATACCCCTACCTCAGCCCTGCGGGTCCGCTTCCTGTTCAGAGATGAGCAATGTTACAGCTGCACAGGAATTGAAATACATCTCACTTGACAAAAACTCGTGGCAAAACAAATTAATCTGGACTTCATCCCCTGGTAGGTCTCAATCCTACGCTGGGGAGGTGCTTATATTTGTTACCAGTAGTAATGGATAGATTGTCTGTCTCTTGCATAGAGTTAGAAATGCCCCATATCAAATGGGCCTCCTCAGGAACACAATTCAGGCTGTTGAATTAGTAACCCGCTACTATGTACTGCATACTTCCATACCGATTTGATCAGGATTGCCCTAGGGACCTTCCAGTTGGGCCGATCCAAACATTTTCCGGTGTTACTGTGCCAATAATTCTTTAATAAAAGGAGCTTACTTCAAGGGAATGTTCCTAACTGAAAATAACAAACGGTGACAGGACACTTCTTAATACACTATACATACAAAACTATTTACAGGATTCACAGTGATGACTCTAGTCAGAACTGTGAAGAACCTGTTTCTAGAACATAGGGTGGAGCTATATATACCCTCTATACTCCCAATAGTGACATCATAGGTCACAAGACATACAAGGGAGTGACAATCCCCCCTTACATAGTCATTCTACATCACATGATTGGAGGGGAGTAACCTAATATCATCTCTACAGCTCCTGACTCGTTCTTTTTTATAGATTCTGCCTGTTCTGGCAGCTGCTCCTTCCACACCTGGCTCATAAGGAGCAAATGGAGCTTTCTCTTGAGATTGCTGCACCGGAGTAGGGTTACTAGATGTCTGGTTTTACTCTTTTTAGGGGCTGTGACACCGTCTGGGCGGGTTTTCTTACAAACAGCTTGTTTTTGGCAGGGCACCTTCTTAAAGGCCCAGGGTCGGGGGCATTTTCAGGGTTGACAGGGAGGGCTCAGGTGCTTTCCCCCCAGAAAGAAGTATGGCTGGGCTGCATCCTGATTGACTTCCTGTCTCTGTGAGATCGCTGCGGAGAGGGAGAGAAGGAAAAAACACTGATGGTTAGGAAAGTGACTGTGTGTGCGTGCGTGCGTGCGTGTGTGTGTGTGTGTGTAGGGGGGATGGACTGTGCATAGGTGTTTTCAAGGGGACTGTGTGTGAAGGAGGGGGGGGGGGTGGGGGAGCTGAACAGTGTGGTAGATTATTGGACTCCAAACAAAAATCAATTTATTTGTGGGGGAAATTTGCTTCTTTTAAGAAGAATATTTAACAATTAAACAACTTTCTCAAATTCAACATGCACATATGGACTGGTATCCATCACTTGTCCCAATTGGGCTCTGTTAGAATAAACTGCACTCACATCCTCTCTGTGCCTCCATTGGTCATCGGGATGTTATTTATGCTGTTACATGGAAACTCTCCACCTCCTTTGCTCCATGCTGATGAATGAATGATAACTCCTCCTGGTTTCAGCATTTATAGCTCACCAATATTCAGTGTATTATGATGTCACGAAGAGCTCACGTGACCTCACAATGCTATCAGCTTCTTAGCTATCTAAAGGCAGACAGTATTTTGACCAATGAGTGATGACTACTCCAGCCAAATGGCAGCAGCTACAACTTAGACACACCATCCCATTCTGATGTCACTGATGACCCCACAGTGTTCTGGCCACAATTTTCTCCTTAGTTAGATTTGTACTTTATAAATTACATAAAAATAGCCGCGTTAGTCCAGTTGCAATAGTGCAGAATAAATAAGTACTCAAATATTAGGTGATCCCTTTTTAATTTGGACTAACAATTGATATCAGTGGTCGACAAATCCGGTCCCTGATCGCCCGTGGCGACTGGATATTGACCACTGGCGATTCATGCTGTGGTTCTGTTAATTCCCCTGTTCGCGCCAGGAAAAAAAAATGAAATAAATAAATAATCCCCCTTCCTGATTGGGCTGACACAGGGAAGAGGGCCGGCTGGCCGCTCTGGGTCAGGCGCGTTGGCGCTCCCCTCACCCCCCTGCCCCCGATCCCCACTTGCTGCCCAGGGCGGGAGGTTGGCACGAGGATGGGATCCTCGCGGCTGCTGCCCAGGATGGGAGGAGTAAAGTAGGCGGGTGCGGGCTCATCAGGCGTTTCCCCTCCGTCTCAGGTTCCCTTGGCGCCTGTGCGGGCAGGGTAATGGGAACGGCGGTTGGATTTCAATATGTGAATTATCTGGAACTTTATGTTTTATTCATCTGCTCCATTTAAGTACTAGTCCTTTCATTTGCCCATTATCTGAGGGGGGGGGGGTTCTTCCCTGACCCTGGAAACGCTGAACAATTGGTGTCTACCATGTGTTGGTGAGTTCCCATTAACCCTTAGTACATATAACATCCACAGAAATAAGCCTACTATCACAAGGGATTGTGCATTCATAAATTATATTCATACAACCACATATGATACTGGAATTCTCTCCTATACATCCTGCATCTTATGTGGATTATTTTCTTATCTGTACCAATTGCACAGCTGATATTATCAGCATTAATTACTTGTTTTTTTTTAATATTTTGGATTTCCACTTTTATGAGACCTACAATCAACCTGACTCCAAAGAACCGTATTTTAGTAGTTTTGGTATTATTTCATGTTAAAAGTGTGGGATAAGGTAGTTTTATTACCACAATGTGGAATTCCTACTATTGCATAAAGTGTAAGTGCACAAATCGGATAAACAGAGCAATTCAATATAGAATTTGTATTGCGTCTATTAGTAAAAGGAAAATAGATACTGTATACCTTTTTAATAGAGTAGTTTAATAGTTTTTTATATTTCAGATTTTTTTATCTGTTCTATGTTAATTAGTAACATAGAACGGATAAAAAAAAAATCTGAAATAAAAAAATATATGAAGTTTGTCACGGGAGACCAGGACTTAACATAGGGATCAACGGGAGACCAGGACTTAACATAGGGATCAAGCACCAGACAGGACACAGCAAATAAAAGTATGTCTATTCTGAGCACAGCCAGCAAACACAACACACTATCCCCAACAGAGCTATTCTGACGCGAAACAGGGGCTACAGGGGGAATCCTAGCAGTCCTATGTGCCCGGCGCTACTGAGATGGCTTACCCAGCGAAGTTTTCACTCCCTTGGGCAGGCTAGTTTAAATAGCCGCTTCAGAAAGGCAGGCAGCCACGTCTTGGGGTGTCTCTGGCACAACCTCAGAGTACACCGTTTAGTCCATCTCCACACTAGCCTCAGAAAGGCCCGTGGAACTTAGATCGGTTGCACATTTTCTAGGTTACCCATCTCCATAGGAAAACATGGAGAACGGGGCAGGGATCAACCACAGTGCAGATGCTGTGTGTTGGGCCCACCACACCACAAGGGCTCGCCCAGAACTGCTTCCTCCTACTGTATATTAGAAGGGAGGTGCAGCCTCTCTGGCTGTAACTGGTTTAGTGACAGGTTAACACAGAGGGGGAGGGATGTGCAGCTTCACTGCTTTTCTCATATATTTCTGATCTTTCGGGTGGGCCCCCGAGAGTTGCTGGGCCCGGGCCCGGGACACTTGTCCCGGTTAAGAGCCGGCTGGGAGATGAGGATCTTCTATGTGATATGGCCTGAATCAGCATTGAGCTACACTCAGATGCCGCTCCTCTCCTCCCTGCATCATGCCTAATTATTCAAAATCTGACCAGCCTAGTGGGCAATTTTCCCCCTGCCCCCAGGGCCAGCTTGCCCCTGATACACGGTAAAGCTTAACGTGATGTTAAGGGAGGTCAGGGGAGCGCAATCTTTCTTTCCTGTGCCCCCCTGCCGGCCTTCCCCCACTCTGCGTGCCCCGCCTCTTACCTCGGCTCCAACGTGACGTCACATGATCTTGCGGCGCCATATGATGCCACGTTGCCATGGCGACGCGTCTCCAGAAGCCGTCTGAGTCAAGGTAAGTGCAGTTTACAGAGTCCATCGCCGCTTCCCCCGGCACTTCATTTAAGTGCCTTCGGGAAGCGTGTGGGGCCTCTGTAAACCCTGCGCCCCCCGAAGACAATCTCGCGCACCCATGAGTTAGGTTACTGTCACAATAAGTAACTTAACAGAGCATTGTGGATCTGGGATCAAGTGTGTTAAACGTAGATCGGAAATCAACTTATCAGTGGATAAAACTATATGCAACAAAATAGTTTTACATCATCACAAAGTACCCATTCATCACTTTTATCTAATTAAGAAGATTGCTTGGCTGTCTGTTCAATCCCTTTTAAAGATGTGTGTTTATGTCTGTTGAAAGCTTTAATTAAATAGCACATTAGTCACTCAACATAAATAAATATATTGCACAATAACATACAAATACAATTTTACTTTGAAACAGTACAATTATACAGCTCCTACATCTAAGTCTAACTATGCACCATAGAGCAATGGAACTCACACTCTCTGGAACGCAGGCTACGGTCTGTGTCTGACGTCACTTCCGCGGTTCTCGCGAGAATTGGAGGACGGGGAGCAAGAGATTGGAGGCAGCTGCGATCATGTTCGGCATCTACTCGGCGTCCCGGCGTTCCACGTGGAGTCCGGACGAGCCTTTCAACCAACACCGCAGCTGGGAGAGGACTTTGTATGCTTCAGGCCTTTACATCTGCTACTTTGTATGTAGCTGTCTTTGTTTGCGTTGAAGCACAATATAAACTTACTTCACCATACCTGCTTCTCTTCTTATTTTTTAGGTTCATCGTTAACTTGGTTACATCATTATCAGTTCAAGTCCTTGCTGTGTCCCTGTTATATCGATCTGGTTACATTTACTGCTTTAACTCTATGTGCGCCTGTGTTTTTTCCCCCTAATTACATATAAATATATATATATTAAACAGCGGCGGATTTCCAAATCCGCCGCCCTTAGGCACTTGCTGTGCCGGCCGCCTCCGTTCTGCCGCCCTGCTTCCTCTTCAGAATCCAGCGTCAAATCAGGCCGTGGACATCACCAACGTGACGTTGCAAGGTGTCGCGTTACCACGGTAATGACGTCATTTGACGTTGGGACGTCACGGTTGCCATGGCAACGAGACGCTATGTGACGTCGTTTGTGACATCCGTTGCATCATTTGACGCTCGATTTCGAAGCAAAAGCAGGGCGGCAGAACGGAGGCGTCCGGCACAGGTAAGCAAGTCCCTCCCTATTAGGTCCGATAGGCCGAGAGCGCAGCAAATGCAAGTGGGGGTGGACATTTTTGCCGCCCCCAAAATGTTGCCGCCTTAGGATATTAAAGCAATACATGGAAACATGCTCTACAAAATTTCTCCATTTCGATTTTATTTTTTCAATCAAATGTATGTATCTCTAGCAAACAGAATAAAATACAACAAAAGACTATATAATCACTTAGAAGTATATGCTACTGTAAAATGTCACATGCTCATAAACCATAATTACAGTATAAAGCTCACAAACGGCTTGTTCTGCTCTGATTAGCTTATTTGTTTATTCTGGATCAGAAATCGAGTTGTGGGGCATTGTCAGTCAACTTACTGGAAATTAGGACAGAGAATGCCTTCAATTGTCTTTGCGCATTAAACCATGAACCATGCAGATGTTCACTATTTCAAATGGTGTTTTATTGTATTTACCCACCTCCCCCAGCTCCCCACTCATTGCAAATACACGGCTTACAAATTACACAGGTAAATATTTGTACAAAGAGAAAAAAAATACCAGGCAGACGTTTAATTTGGCTAAATACTTATCTTGTTATTTACCTTGCCAATTAAAAACAACACTGATTTTATGAAATAATAGTATTGGGAGCAGTACAAGAACACTGCAAAAATCTGTGCGCAATTATATGAACTGTATTGAAGGACCTTTGCAGGTTGTATGCACTGGTACATAATTCTTTTGAGAATAAACTTATGCATAATAGGTATACATGTAACACCCCTATGACCACACATAAGTATATTGATGTACAGGCCTTCCGGCCAATGATTATGAACCATAGTTCATGCCTCCCCACCCTTCACTGCTCCTTTCCACTAAGCAAGCAGGGACAGGGTTCATTTCATCAAGAAAAGACAGAAACCGCATGGAAAAACCTGTATTTTTTGCTGGGAGGGTCTGTTTGCTTCCAGCTGCTATCACTTCACCTAAGGACATCTTTGATATAAGACCACATGAGTGTCCCCAAAGGCGGCAGCCAAAGGGTGTCAGCCGTTCACTTATGTTGGAGATGCACTGTTATAATTCCCATGAACATTTATTATCTCTAACTGTCAATTAAATGTCTGTCAACTGAATGTATAACTTCTCCATGTGATGTATCCCCCTGTACCTTATGTTTCCACTTACCCTAACTTATAGAGTGTAAGCTCCTTGGGGCGCGGCCCTCCTTACCTGCTTACATCTCAGCCCTAATTTCTCACTATACCCCATCCCGACTCTTGTGTTCTGCTCAAGGATGTCTTCTCTCTACATACACCTTGGCCCCATGCAGACGCACTTACCAGAACGCCCTCCTACTGTCTCTGTACGTTCTTCCTACTTACCAATTCGATTGTAAGCTCTTCGGGGCAGGGACTTCTTTTCCTAACGTTACTTTTGTCTGAAACGCTTCTGCCCATTATGTGTTTGTATTATTTGTTATTAATATGATTATGTCACGTGTATTACTGCTGTGAAGCGCTATGTAAATTAATGGCCCTATATAAATAAAGATGTACATACGTAACAATGTATGTTTATTATATTTTAGGTTTTCGTCCTCCAACCCTATCGTACAGCGCTACGGAATATGTTGGCACTTTATAAATAAATGCGCGTTGTAACGATAATAACCATGGAAAGGACTGAGATGATAGGATACTAAGAAGGATGGCATCACGAAAGGAGGGGTTAAGGCGCGCTTATAGTCCCGGCGACAAATGTATTGAATCCGTCGCGTGCGCTTATAGTAGGTGCGATGCGACGGCGTGACGGCTTGGTCAATTCAATTTGATTTTTTCAGCGACTGTAGCGTGACGTCTCCGTCGCCAGGACTATAAGCGCGGCCTAAGAGAGATATAGGTAGAGAGGAGCAAGGAAGAGACCTGCAGAGAGGGAGAAAGCGAGAGGACCTGTCCCGAGGTGCCTGGCGAGAGATGCAGCGCGATGGCAGAGCGTTTGTACTCTGGCAGAACAGCAAATACCGGAGGTTGCGGGTAAGATCCAGAAGAGTACGTCGTCTGTGTAAAGGAGACCCGTGTACGCTGGGGGTCCCAAAGCTGTGAGTTAGACCAAGTGGAAGCATATCCAGGGAATCGCCCCCTATGACACTTCAGTATTTTGTTAATCACGGCTAACGCTGTTCTTTGCAGAGTAACAGGCCTCCACCTGTTGACAAACTTAAAGTCCATACAAGCGCTGCCGGCACCAACAGTGGCCCATTAGTTGGCATCTGGGCTACTGGGGCTGGTTAAAAGACACTGTGGGACAATTGCACAGTGGGGTACATTACTATCCTCTATACAGTTGTCATAAATATTGTTTATGGTCCCCCCTTTCTGATGGCCACTGTATGTGATTTCTGTGTTCCCCATTGTGACAGGGTAGTTCCCTTGCCTAATTACTTTGAATGTGTACCTGCTGAGTCCAGTGCTGAGCTGGTTAAACCTCAGCCTTTAGCGAGTCCTCACCTGGAGCATTAGCACGGCTTAAAAGCTTGGAACTTGCCGCAGTCTGTGTCTGACCCTGGAACCCTGCAGGGTCACACTACTACTGGAATCACAGACCCCCTTTTCTTGCTTAAAGGCTGAGCCTTGCGGACCAAGGGTCCAGCCATGGACTATGCTAACCCTGCTGAAGGTAAGCTGCTTTATGTTATTTTGCACACATGCTGAATGTAAGCTCCTTTGTGTTCCATGTTTCAAAGCTAAATAAATGACCTATTCTCAGAAACCCAACGTGTTGTTACCTACTCACTGCAACACTCCTTTATAAAGCAATGTTATATTAAATATACGTGTCCCTCTGCGTTGTCTGACCCCAGCCTGGTCCCTTGCAAGCTGAATATTCTTTAAATACAGGGGAGGTGGATTCTGGTCGCTGCCCTAGTACCTATTAATACAACTATGGCAATAAAGAGGGGTTACATACAGTGTAAGAGTTTTTTTAATCAATGTGATCAACTATCGTTAATCACAACCAATGGAAGAACACAGAACTCTTACATCAATCGTAACGGTGAAATCTTTGCATTAAAATTCCCAAACCTTCCTTAAAGTAAAATTTTTTTTTACATTTTTGCAAATTCCTTTAACTTTTGACTGTGACATGATTTCACATTCGCGTAAACATACAAGGAAAAAACTGGGTCAGCATTTACACAGAGAAGAATGTAAGGGTCAAATTGATAGTCCCTATGTGTATGAGATGAGTGCAAAACGCATTAGCTACATTTTAAGCATTCCCCCCCCCCAGCCCCCCATAGGACTAATAGTGTTGGCAATTTAGTATCAGGAATAATATCGCCAGCCAGTGAGTGAAACATTGTATATTGCCCCTATTTATAGTATTAACATTAAGTGAATATAGCGATATTGATTTTTTTTTGCAATTAAGCATATTAAATTAAATTGCATGCACATTGAGTTAATGCTTGACGAATCCCTTGCGAACATGTTGTGAGCCATTTTTTCCTATGTGACATAATAAGTAAGAGTGGTTAACACATGGTAAATCCAGCAATCTTGTTGGTTAACCGTTAATCATGTGGTGTGCGATGCTCACGTGGTATAATAGAATAATATTGTGTGTGTGTAAGAGTGGGCGCCTTGGTCCTCGCCTACACCTCATACGACAGCAGAGGGAGGATCAATGAGGGTGGCTCTTTATATGAAGAGAGCTGAAATGAAGAAAAGATTAAAGAAATACTGTGAGAGGATTATTCTTCTATTAACAGAGGAGCATGGATTTCAATCAACATTGAGCATGTGTTTTTCGAGGGATTAAGTACCGTAACAGCAATTGCACTGAAGGGCTCAATGACGGCTAAATGTAGATTGTAATTATTGTATTAAACGTATTTTATTTGGTTATCTTATGTTAAATGATTTACAGCCAACTTTGGCTAATAGGACTGTAATTAATTCATATAAGTTTGGAGGTTTAGGTGTGTTGGGGTGAGTTAGTAGTAGTGGGGATGGCAGATGGAGGTGTGGAGAGAGTAGGTTAAGGTTAACCCCTTGTTTGCATAATGGTTAGTATAGCATTGCTAAGTAACTCATATTTAAGAGGGCATGGCTAGTCTAGTGGTAGGGTGTTTATGTAACATTTGAACCCCTTTGGTGCCTGAAGGCATTCCTTGCTATGCATTGGAAGCCCATTGGATATCAACGGGATTAATGTCATTGTCTGCCATAGAATTCTGCAATGTGTTGTATTACATTGCTCTTTGATAAACATTAGAGATGGGCGAACCAGTCCAAATACATTTCTTTAGTTTGCCATACAAAATTAGTTCCATGGTGTAAAATCTGCTGACGGATTGTTACAGTTTCAATCCGCGCGGATTCATCCAAAACCGCCATTGGATACAATCCGCTGGTGGATTTTAACAATCCATCCACGGATTCTGCAATCTTCTGACGGATTTTAAGAATACAATCCACGGATGAAGTAATCCGCAGATAGGATTCTTAAAATTCATCTGCGGAATTGCGGAATCAGCGGATGGATGGTCAGTTAAAAAAAAAAAAAAAAGGCGAATCGCCACTTTTGTGACTGATCCGCAGAAATTTGCGGGCCAAAGAAACCGGATCATCCGTGCCGGATCTAAATCCGCCAAAATAATTCTCCCGTCTCAAGTAGTCATGTATTGTATATGTAGCCATGCATAATAATGACTGTGTACATCTTCCCTGTTGGCAGTAAGTCCTGGTAGGTACAGGCCTGCCAACAGTAGTTATGGAGGTTTTCCCTCACACCCTGGTGTGGTGCCCTGTGTAAGGATGGGAGTAGCTGTATGCTCTGAGTCCCTGGATAGTGACATCAGAGATGCGCCTGCCCCCTGAGGTATAAAGGGCACAGCACTGTCAGTTAAGAGTTGTTAGCCAGCAGTTGTGTGAAGCAGCTGGTAAAATGTATGCTACGGCATAAAGGATTGGAGGAATACTTTTGTGACCCTAGTGCTGTAACTAGCGGTAGCAGAGTGACCAATCAAGTCTGTCTAAGCCACACTGTGTCCAGGGACCTGGCGCAGTGGTGATCTCCCTAGGAGAACGGGAATCCCACTTCAATGCGGGAGGGCGTACCTGGCAAAGGGACAGCACAGAGAGATGTGCGGCTAGAGCCGGCAGCTGCATGGGGCAGTCTGCTACATCCCAATCCATAATAAAGATGCCAAGTTCAAAGATACCCCCGCTGTGTGAGTGTGAGATTACTCTGCAGTGGCAGTCACCACCGAGAAGGAGTTCCTCACCAGGACCATCTCCCTGCGGAAGCATAGATCCTGATGAGGTGGAGGCGCTGCACATGAAGTAAGTTGGACTCGTAACCACTACCTCAGATACCTGTCCTGCTGCCATCCTCTATAACACCAAGCGGGAGACTCAGGAGTCCTGTTATTAGCAGGTGCACCACCACACACGACCTTGTAATGGGGACCGGTTTGACCACACGGGCCAATGTGAGATTGGGTGGGTCAGACAAGGGGGGTCCAGCCATTACAATTGGAGGCGCTGCTGAGATACCTGTTAACAGGACAGGCTTTTGCTAGGCACACACTAGGAAACAGGGAGAGTGTCTGCTGCCACTTTGTGCTGCGTGGGACGGAACCAGGGGTAGTCGGGGAGCTGCTGGAGCTGCAGGCCACACAGACGCCTTGGGATCCGTAAGGGGTTAGTGAGTCTGGAGCAGGGGGCTATTGCTGTTCTAGTCGTCTTGAGGTAGCGCTAGCGGGGGACGCCTGAAGGGGTAAACTGGTAACTTAGGGCAGGAATTCTGGAAGGGTCCGCACTAGGCTAGCCAACAGTAGGTCAACGCCCAAAGTACTGCATGGAAGAGCCAGAGTACTCTAGTCTTCATTCCAGACCACTTACCAAGGAGCACAGACTGGAGGAACGCGTTACAGTAGACACAGAAAGAGTGAGCCTAGCCTGAGGTAGTGCAAACACGAGTCAGATCTACGTTAGGTACACAAGGTGGTGCACAAGGCATGTTTATTGTACGGATGTGGTAGCTGCCCCGCAGAGCGGAGCTCCATGTACAACAAACCCCGTGTTCAACGATCAAGAGAGACCTGTCAGAATGGATCTGCACAGAGCAGAAGGTCCAGAATGGCAGGGAGAGAGACCCGTCAGAATGGAGGATCTGCACAGAGTAGAAGGTCCAGGATGGCGGGGAGAGAGAACCGCAAGAATGGAGGATCTGCACAGAGTAGAAGGTCCAGGATTGCGGTCAGAGGAAGAACACGCATATGAACTGTGCGTGGGTGAAGAACAAGCTACAGGAGAGACTCTTGTGTGTTTGCTCTGGAATGGCGTGAAAGCCGTGGCTGCGCCATGTTTATCATGTTTTTGTTCTCGGGATGATGCCCCTGAGAATAATGAGCCTGACAGTATTATCCAATGGGAGGAACGAAATGGACTTTGTTATACCCCAATTGACAAACAGCCAGACGTTACCTCAAATGGGAAAAAGGACAATACTTACCAAAATGGCGGTTCCCGCGCTCCCGGGATACCGCGTGGGCCAGCTGCAGAAAGTCTTGCAACTTTGCAGTTTGCTAATTGTTGGCCAGGATTGGCGCCAATGAAAAAACTCCACCCCGATGGGGAGTTTGGCGCGAAAGCTGGAGCCGCACCCTCATGTACTATGACTCACTCTGCACCTGTACTGGGTCAGCCTACAAGTCTACGAGAAATCCCCCTAGTTTCAACCAGGGGGAGTGGTTTGCAGTTCCACCGGATATCGATGGAGAAAGAAGGAGGAGGGGTTGCCAAACCCGCCCCTGCCCTTCAGTTGCGAAGAGCCATTGACCAGTACAGACCTCTGAAACGAGTGCCTCCGCTGGTGAATATGGCTGAAGTTGCTGATAAAGTGGACCAGAGTCCGTTGATCTCTACGCATCCCTACTCGGCTCCAGGAGGCTTCCTGGTCATCCGTGTGGAGGGTGTGGAGACTGTGGTGTGTCTTTGCCTGCAGTGCAGACTGCCGGGCGGAGCCGTGGGCAGCGAGGCCCGATGCCCCCACTGTGGACTGCAGTACATGTGGCCCATGACCACTTTTGTACCGGTACAAGCTGTGGGAGTAGCAGGAAATGTCCTGATGCCGATCGACGAACAGCCGGGAGCACTATGGAACGAGAGTGCAGGTCCCGCGGAGTCAGAGTCAGGTTCGGTGCTCCCGACGGAGAAACCCAGCCATCGGAGAGGTGATCACCGAGGAGTCCATTGCCGGTCTCCTACTGGGATGCCCAGACCGAACTGCGGGTTGGGATCCTCGGACGAGGAGTGTGCTGGGCTGTCGAGTGCGATGGTCAGAGAAAGAGACTGTCATACTATTGGTACGCCATGGAGAGATGCCATTCCCTGTGGTGTAGAGACGCGGAGTCGAGTGTCTCCAGTACCGCGACCACCCGATCGCCGGAGTCCCACTGCCGTGGTGACTAGTGGATCGGAGGGAGGTCGATCCACCCGACCCTGCGAGGTAGTAAGACGACACCGTGCCTATCGCAGAATAAGGGGGTGGAGGAGAAGGAAGAGCGAGTCCAGAGCCAGACTGGATCGCGCAGCAGACGGGCGTTGCCAGATGTCCTCGTGGAGGAAGAGATCCCGATTGGGGATCCAACCCAAGATGGCGTCGAAGCACGTGCGTGCGTGGAGGAGATTCCGGATGACCAGAGCGGCATCGAGTGGGAGGTGCTAGCGCCTCTGCGGTCGAGCAGCGGAAGTCGATCCCCTACTACCCGGGGGAGCGGGCGTTCGAGCCGGAGAGCAAGAAGCCCAGCTGCCGGAGTCAAGAAAGGACTTTGTGGCGAACTCAAGGCAGGTATTGCTGGAGAGCAGGTCGTAACCCTGTCAATACCTACCATTCGGTCCCGTCCCTCAACCCCGTCCACTCCCAAAATTAGCCCCAAGGCCCTAGTTAAAGCCCCTATCCCCGTCACTCCGTCATTCGGGTCCACTTCTAGTTTGGGGGCGTCAGGGGATTCCCGGGGTCCTATCCAAGAACGGACTGGAAGCCTGGACTGGGGAACGTCCGATGATGGATCGGAGGGTGGAGAGAGGATTTCTCGACGTGGGTCGATGGCCAGCGAGAGTTATAGTGCGCTGGGTCTGGAGGGCGGACACTGGTCACAAAGTAAGAGCCAAGTGGGGCGATCTGAGGGTACGTCCGGGGTATCTTCGGGTGGGCCTGATGAGGAGTCAATAGAGGAGTCTATAGAACCTAGCTCCGAAGAACGGAAGGAGACTAGGTGGTGGGCCCCGTTGTACGAGGGGTATGTCGCTTGGTTTGACCGCACCCGATTTATCCTAGAAAGGGAAGGGGTGGTTGATCACTGGTGGGCTGCCGGGGACTTTGATGATGAGGCATACCTTAGGGCAGGGGTGAGCAAACTTTTTATGCCGAGCCCCCCTTTTCATCCATGAAATTTCTCGGGCCCCCCCTGCCTGATGTAATCAAAATCACATGACGTCAGCGCACGTGAGCTGGTTCAGCCATTGAGGGCGAACCAGCTTTGTAACGCCCCCGCCACGCGTCTACAAAAAAAGTATTTATAGCACAAATTACATAACTTAAAAATAAATATTATAATATTTGTCTAATAGCGTCCCCATTTCTGCTGTATTATTAATCTCTCTCTTCCCGCCACATTAGAACACCTCAGGACCTCTCTCCCCTCTTCCAGTCTCTCCCTCTCCCTGTATTTCTCACTCCCCCTCCAGTCCCTCTCTATCCCTCCCCTCAGTGTCCCCCCCCCCTACTCTCTTTCCGTCCCCCCAGTGTGTCTCTTTCTCCCTCCCCCCATTGTCTCTCACTCTCTCCCCTCTTCCAGTCTCACACTCCTCTTCCAGTCTCTCCAACTCCCTGTATTTCTCACTCCCCCTCCAGTCCCTCTCTATCCCTCCCCTCAGTGTCTCCCCCACTCTCTTTCCCTCCCCCTGTGTGTCTCTCTCTCTTTCTCCCTCCCCCTAGTGTCTCCCTCCCTCCATTGTCTCTCACTCTCCTTCCAGCCATTGCCTCTCCCTCCCCCCAGTGTCTCTTGCACTCTCCAACGAGCTATTGTTTCTCCCTCCACCCGGTGTCTCTCTCACACTCTCCCTCCAGCCATTGTGTGTCTCTCTCCCTCCTGCCAGTGTCTCCCTCCCTCCCACCAATGTCTCTCTCATCCCCATCCCCATGTAGCTCTTTCACCCCCCCTCCCCATGTCACACTCACTCACCCCCCTCCCCATCTCACACTCTCACCCCCCTCATGTCACTCACACCCTCCCCATGCCTCAGTCTCACACTCACTCCCCCATGTCCCAGTCTCACTCTCCCACCCCCCCATGTCCCAGTCTCACTCCCCCCCATGTCCCAGTCTCACTCCCCCATGTCCCAGTCTCACTCCCCCATGTCCCAGTCTCACTCCCCCATGTGCCAGTCTCACTCCCCCCCATGTCCCAGTCTCACTCCCCCATGTCCCAGTCTCACTCCCCCATGTCCCAGTCTCACTCCCCCATGTCCCAGTCTCACTCCCCCATGTCCCAGTCTCACTCCCCCATGTCCCAGTCTCACTCCCCTGTTGTATTCCAGGGGGAGCATAGAGGAAAATAGAACAGAAAAAAACAATCTAAGTGTAAACAGTATTTAAAGTGCAAAATTCAATATCTTGTCTTGGCTCGTATGTTGTACCTACTTACAAGATGTAAGTTGTTTTCAAGCGTTTTTAGACACACAATGGTCTCTGCTATGGATGTTGTTCTCCACTTAATGAAGCGGTCTCCAATAGTCAGCTCAGCAACCCAGTGCATGTAAAGAAAAATGGTACCATAGTGCAGACCAGTGTAATGATAAAACTAAACTTTATATATTTAAAATTGAACACTTACAATAAAAATGAATATATTAAGCATTGTTCACAATATTGGTGAGGAGAGAAGAGTGTGTTAGCTTCCGGCTCACCCGCCTCTTCCAATGGGACCCGGTACAGATAGCCTCTTTCCGCGACTCCACGTCTTTGGCGGTGTACTGTGTGATTTGGGCTGTATTCTCCCGTGGGCTGTTTGAACTCCCCTTCAGCTATTCAAGCCTGGAGCTGCCTCTCGGGTGGGTAATCTCGCCTCTCTCACCGCCGGAACGTCACTTCCGCTTAGTTCCGTCGCGTCACTTCCGGGTGCGGCTGGTAGAATTTCTAAATGGCAATCACGCCTCTCTCCTCTCTCCCGTCTGGACGGCTCCCACTCTACGCGTTTCGCCAGAAAAGGGTGTGTGGCTTCCTGAAGAAACCGAATAGGTGAAACGCGTAGAGTGACGCTTTCAACATTGACCGGAACCCCTGGAAGTAGATGACATCACTTCCGGTGCAGTCGGAACGCAACTCGCGACACGCACGCCACAGAGGGGGAGAATCAGAGCCATCACCTATCCGGCTGCTGAGATTCACTGTGAGAGGCACTTTCAGCATTGGCCGGAACCCCTGGAAGCAGATGACATCACTTCCGGTGCCGGTGGAACGCTACCCGTGACACGCACGCCACAGAGGAGGGGAACCATTGCTACTACCTGTCCGGCTGCTGAGATCCACTACGTGTGGTCTAAATGCTTTTAACTCTTTGAAACCATGTGAGTGTAACATTTTCCACTTACCTTTTAAAAATCCTTTTGTATACAGTCTGCACTATGTCCAGTCTTCTTATTTAAGGTCTTTTGGAGTCTACATGGGGGCTGATACTGAACTCCTGACCGCTGTGTGACATCCATATTACCTAAAGATACCTTTATGTGCCCTTAATCCTCTCACGCTTGTGAGTATTATTATATTAGAACAGCCTCATTCATAACTATCACATACAATATTGCACTATCAATATATTCTTTTACCTTCACATATCCTTGCGCTTCCTGGAGAATCACCGCCAGTATCTACCAAGAGGACAGACAGAGAAATCCTTGCCGGGTTATAGCAGCATCAGTATATGTGTCTGTATAAGTATCACCTTTGATTATTTAATCACTGTTCACATCCTATTTTTATTTTTATTTGTATTTTACTAGAAGTGTCTATATAAGTATTATCACTGTCACTATTTTTTAGCAAGTTTTGATTTATTTAATTAGAGCGCCACTATTTGATAAGTTTCCTTTTCACTCCCCCATGTGCCAGTCTCACTCACCCCCTCTCCCCATGTCACTCACGCTGATGCAGGAAGCAACGAGATGCTGCTGTGTACTGTAGCACAGCGCAGCGCCACCTAATGGCCAAAAGAAAAATTGCAGCTGCAGACGGCTTTTTTCCCTCTGCTCCTGGCAAAATCGCCGCTGCTTCCTGCGCCCCCCCTAAACAATCTTGCGCCCCCCCAGGGGGGCGCGCCCCCCAGTTTGCGCACCGCTGCCTTAGGGCCCTAAGGGTAAGGTGGGACCGCATCCAGGCAGGCCTTATTACCCCAAGGGGATCCGCAGGGCTAGAGGACCCGGTAGAGGCAGATGAGCCCCTGTCATGGGTGCTGCCCGGATCGGCTGGCAAAAGTAAGTTGACCAGGACTTGCCGAGCTGAACAGGTTATTGTGGCTCGATACAGAAGGTCGCATGGGCTTGAATATCCCTATGTCCCGGAACCCCTAATGAGAGAAATAGAGGAGAATAGAGAAAGGTGGCTTAAAAACGATATTCAGCACTATATCGTAGATAAAGGGGGAGCCATTAAAGGAATGCAGGCCGAGCAGAGGGTGTCTCAACTTATGCGGGTCTGGAAGATAGGACGCAGTGTGTACATGCACAAAGTGGTATATTGCAATGAGCGAGGGTTACCACGGGAATACAGTGTGACTGTGCATGATGCCGCGGGGCGGGAGGTGAAGAAGCCAGACCCTCGACATTATTATTGAGTCCCAGAATATAGTGGTCTGCTGTTTCTTTAGCGCTCCCTGCTGGTCAGTGAGTGAGATGTGCTTACATTATTATGACAATGTGATAATGTTTGCCATGTTATTTGTGTGTTCTTTTGCAGTGTTTCCTGGCGCAAGGTACACCAAATTTAGGTCCCAGCCGGGACGGTGGGTATTAACCAGGGGGAGTATGTAGCCATGCATAATAATGACTGCGTACATCTTCCCTGTTGGCAGTAAGTCCTGGTAGGTACAGGCCTGCCAACAGTAGTTATGGAGGTTTTCCCTCACACCCTGGTGTGGTGCCCTGTGTAAGGAAGGGAGTGGCTGTATGCTCTGAGTCCCTGGATAGTGACATCAGAGATGCGCCTGCCCCCTGAGGTATAAAGGGCACAGCACTGTCAGTTAAGAGTTGTAAGCCAACAGTTGTGTGAAGCAGCTGGTAAAATGTATGCTCCTGCATAAGGGATTGGAGGAATACTTTTGTGACCCTAGTGCTGTAACTAGCGGTAGCAGAGTGACCAATCAAGTCTGTCTAAGCCACACTGTGTCCAGGGACCTGGCGCAGTGGTGATCTCCCTAGGAGAACGGGAATCCCACTTCAATACGGGAGGGCGTACCTGGCAAAGGGACAGCACGGAGAGATGTGTGGCTAGAGCCGGCAGCTGCATGGGGCAGTCTGCTACATCCCAATCCACAATAAAGATGCCAAGTTCAAAGATACCCCCGCTGTGTGAGTGTGAGATTACTCTGCAGTGGCAGTTACCACCGAGAAGGAGTTCCTCACCAGGACCATCTCCCTGCGGAAGCATAGATCCTGATGAGGTGGAGGCGCTGCACATGAAGTAAGTTGGACTCGTAACCACTACCTCAGATACCTGTCCTGCTGCCATCCTCTATAACACCAAGCGGGAGACTCAGGAGTCCTGTTACTAGCAGGTGCACCACCACACACGACCTTGTAATGGGGACCGGTTAGACCACATGGGCCAATGTGAGATTGGGTGGGTCAGACAAGGGGGTCCAGCCGTTACATATATGCATGTGGATCTTTGGCATTAGTTAGTAAATTTAGTTCTCCTACGTTACTGCCAAAAAGCCGTCTGCAAATGAGTTATCGTGCATATATAATTCTTAGTGAATAGATTGTCCAATCGGAAAAAGAAAATCCTGTTATTTTTTTTTTTCAGAACGCTGAATAATATTGACAATTTAATTATCTTTAGTGAATCTAATCAAATGTTCCTGCAGGCTTTTGTTATGTTTTATACTGAATTAGACTAATGCTTTTCTCATGTATTCTTAAATCCCATGTTTTCATGATAAAAGAGTAAAATATATACTTCTGTTTGAATGCCTGTGTAAGTGCATGATTTATGAACATTATAATGAGTTTTAAACCGTGAATGCTTTTATTCAGTCAGTAGTAAAAAGATAAAAACAACTCTACACACTTTAATGTAAAGTAAGATCCAGTTAGAATGGTTTATTAAATTAGAAAGCTCTGTAAACTGGAAGGTGTAATTGCATTACCCATCAATCTGCAATAGTTTAGAAAGAATACAGTTTAAAAGGCATTGAGGCTTTGCGAGATTTGTGACTATAGAGTGTAAAATTTAACAGATGCTACGATATTTAAATGCCTTCTGGCGTTTGCAGTTATCCTGAACAGCTCATCTCAGTTAAAAGAAACATGAAAATGTGCCCTTCTTCATAACTGCATAGGAACAATATTCTTTTGGAAATAAGAGGTGTGATGCATTTTTAGAGTACATTTGTACACAAGAACTAGGGGCCTCATGCAGAGAGCAGCGCTATTTCAAAACTCGCCATTTTTTGGGGAAAGTCGCGCAGAAAAATGCCGAAAATGGCGAGTAACGGAAAACGCGCCATTTTTTTTTTTCGTTTTCACAATCTCGCGGCTGGCGAGAACCTACATCTCGACAGTTTTAAAAATATCCTAATGCAGAGAGCCACGAACGGCATCTAGCGGCTGTTCACGCCAAGAAAATGGTGCGATTTGCTACTATTTGCCTCGCCAAGAAAAGTTGGCAATTACATTGAGCTCGCCGCCTATAGGAAAGGGAAAAAAAATGCGCGATTTTTTTTTAACACATTTCTGCAGCGCGCATCTCTCCAATTCTAACTCGCCACACGCATTAATGCCAAACATTGCAGAATTCGCACATTTCTGCATATGGAGAATAAAACTCTCCAAAAAAGCTACTTTTTATTAAACTCTCCAATTTTTAAATTCGCTGCTCTCTGCATGAGGCCCTAGGTGTTTATTAGAACGTGATACAAAGTATTACAATACGTATGTCATGCTCTAAGTTGCCTTATTGCTTTATGTATGTAACAGGTTTTCACCCACCCTCTGGGAGATTTCACTGTTATCTGGTGTTGTACTGCTCACCTGCTAGGCTTACAGGATACCGAGTGTCCACCGGTGTTAGTTGGGGACTAACAAGACAGGCTTTAGGGATTTTCCCAGCTCTTCACTCGGTGTTGCAGCACCTCCATTCCCACAGGGACTGTAGGGATATGGTGAAAACACTCACTCTCTCCCCGAAGAAAATGCAGCCTCAGGCAGGAGTATAAAACAAAGGATGGCTCTTTGTTCTTCAACAGCACAGCAGTATACCAACACGTAAACTCTCTAGTCCCTGGAATCAACCCCCAGGGCTTGAGACACCAAAGGTCTATCCTTTGCTCCCTTACTCCCTGGTGGAGTAAGGGGTAGTATCCCACTCCCCCGAGGGAGGGGAAAGAAGGTGGCCAGAGCCCTAGCTCCACACTTCCAACAACCTAAATTTGGATCTGCAGTCCCTTTTGAACCCAGGGGGAGGGTCCTAGGTCTGAGCCCCTGATAGGGCAGCACACAGGCCTTAGGCCCACCCCCGTCACTCAATTGAGTTGTTTACTCCTGCAGCAGCAAGGGCATAGATTTAACCCTAACACTGCCTGCGCTGGAACCAGGGCTTATGTGTTAGCTAGGGCAGATTAGTAGCCAAGAGGATACATGGCTACATGTAAAATATCCTGAAAATAAGATATAGGCTCAAATGTGGAGGTAGCTTGCTACATCGATATGAAGAAACATACAAATCGGAGCCTTAAAATCCAAATAAATATCCAAATAGACTGATGAATATGACCACGTGGAATCCTTGTAGTGGGATGGCTCTTATAGATCTAAAGCCAGCTTGGAACTTTCCGTAGATGGCAACACGTACATGTAAAATCAAGCACAAAGAATAATCATAGAATAGAATAATCAAGTGTATACTGCTACTAATATATAACAATCAACAGACTAACACACAAAACACTAGACAAACACTTAACATATACAATACAAACAAACACAGGCTAATGAGAACAATTAATCTGATTTAATAAAATGTAATATCAATAAAAATTAAAAAATAAGGAGAAGGCTTCTTGTAGGTGATCTGGTGGTAAAACCAGAATCCTACGTACAGCACAGCAATGATACTGCTTGGTACTGGTAATGATACTGGAGCGTGGTACTCCAGCAATAGCAAAACCGCTCCTGCTCCTTCCTTGTCACCACTGACTGGTACACTTCTGTGTGGAGGGGCAGTTGTTAGCTTTAAAGCTGAATATTTCCCCACGCCTGAAAGGCTGCGCATGCGTATCTCCAAAGTCGCCACTGTCACGAGAGCTTGCGACAGGCTGTAATTTACACCAAAACTATATATAAATATATATATACCTGGGTTTGAACTGGGACGAGACTTAAGATATGATAAATATAATTTATTCCTTGATAAAGGTGAACACAGCAAATATGTACAAATAACAAGCAAAATATAGACACTTACGTAAAAGGGAAATGATGAAGCAGTCACAGCTGGACTGGCAGTTCATACAGCACTCTTCATAGTCATAAAGACACCCAAAAGCATGAAAAGACCTCGGGCAGGAAGACAGTGCATAGCGTTTCTCTCAGCAATCAGGAAACCATTCAGGTGGTGTCAGGTAACCATATCAGCAAACGAAAACGAATGGAGACTTTGCATGAAGACCAAAAATGAAGACAAAGGATAGATGGGAAACAGCAGGTTATAAACCCTTTGTCCCTCTATCTGTAACATTAAGACCCTGGGATTGGTTTGCAATTATCTCCAGCCAATCTTTGATGGGGGAACACATTTTAGGACAGGCCCCCCTGCTAGCTGGCACATGTGCAGTAGAACTCTGGGGTCTCCTTTCTGAGGCCCCACATGTGCAAATGGAATGCCAGGCCAGCTACCCCTCCGGATCTTGGACAAGATAACCTGTGTTGGACAGTGATAATTGCGACACTTAAAAACTGCTATGGAATGCGCCCCCCTCCATTCTCACAGAGACAGGGTGATAAAACCTTTTGAACCAAACTTAAGTTCTAGCCATGTCTCTAGGGCCATCTGTCATCCTGATAGCAAAGGAATTCCTCTGAAGCTTATCCATACCTTAAAAATACAGTATTAAGCATAAAACATAAACGTATTAAAATATCTGGTTCTGTTGGGTCGGGCAGAACCAAACTTTCCAGTTCTCATTGCCAGAACTGGGACACCATATGGTCCAAAAAGCGACTTGCTATGACCTACGGAAGAGCTATAATCATTAAAGGACTATTAACCCTTGTGCTCCCGGATGGATTCCAGTGTGTGTGTGATGCAGACACTGATTAACCAGACATTACAAGGGAACAAGGGAACAGGGGAATACACATGTACATGTCATTACAGGGGTTAAATCACAGTTCTGGGTCTTAGCCCAGTTAACCCTTTGACTCCCAGGTGAGGTCAGGGGTGGCCAAATGGGGTGCAACCCCTTTAATCCCGGGCCAAATCCCCTCCATCGTCACACCTCCCCTGCTCAATGGAGCCTGGTGCCCCAGTCGCCTCCCCCAGGCCCTGGGATACCACTGGCGCCCTTGACGCACTCAATAAGTCCTGAGGGATTGGCCTGGCAACATTGTCCTCCGGCATTGTCCTGGCCACAGTGGATTGTAAAGTCCAGATCTTGGGGAGCAGGGCTCCACCTTGGCTGCCTGGCATTCTCCTTTGCCTCCCTCTGCCCCCCACCCCGTGCCTTGGGAACCAAGTCCGTGGTGAAGGGGCCCCGGTGCAGTCCAGGCTGCACACTGCCCAGAGACTGGCATGTCTCTGCATCTGCAGGAGACCAGCTATCCAGCACAGACCGTCGCTTTCCTGTCAACCAAGTCTGGGAAAGGGCTATGTCACTATTCTGTAGGGACCCTACCTGCCCTGGCTCTGTGCCACCCTGTAGCTGCTCCGCCATACTCCTGACTCTCCTCCCTGGCTGCCTATCTACCCACAGCCCCTCCTTTGGGAACCCTGGGGGATCTGTCAGGGGGGTCACTCCTGGCCCGTCAGAGCAAGGGACTTTCTGCCTACCTAGCCAATCCCTAGCTTCTGCCAGCTGCCTAACACCCCACTGACCCCCTATCTCCCCCTGCTCCACGGTGCCTCCCTGCCTAGCCTCCCCTAGGCCCAGCACCTCAGCCTGCTGCTTACCTCCCTGCAGCCCACCTGCACTCCTTTCCTCCCTGGGCAATCCTACCCCAGACCCTGGAACTACCTGAGTGCAGCTACCTCCCTGACACTGTCTCCCCCTTACCAGGGATGAGCTCAGGGGCACCTCTCCAGATGCAACCGCCTTAGCTTTTGGCTGGCAGGTATCTCTGGGATGGCACAAACCGGCCACTGTCCATGATACCCCCAGCCCATAGCTAGGCTGCAACAGGGGGTTGCTGATCTGAGACACCCCCTGAGGCTCTGCCAGGGTAACGGGGAAAACTGGCTGGCTCACTTGCTGCCTTCCCTCCCCGGTTCCCATTGGCCCACCTAACCCTCTCCCAGGCAATCATACCCTAGAGCTGGGTGCTAACAGGGCTAGCCCCTCTCCCTGAAGCTGTGCCCCCATTACCGGAGGTGAGCTCAGGGTTGCTGGTGCAGATGCACCCACCTTAGCTTCTGGCTGGCAGGTAATCTGGGGGTGGTCTAACTGTGCCACAACCCCTGGTACCTCCAGCCCATAGCAAGGCTGCAACAGTGGGGCTCTTAACTGAGAGTCCCCTTGCTGCTCCGCCCGGGTAATGGGGAAGCCTGGCGGCCCTACAAGCTGCCCTTCCTTCACCACCCCTGAGAACTGATGCTGGCTACCTACCTGCAGCCTCCCCTCACTCCGCTTCTCCCTAGCTAATCCTAACCTGGATCCTAGGGACACCTGAGTGAGGCCATCTCCCTGACACTGTTTCCCCATTACCGGGGATGAGCTCAGGGCTGCTGGTGCAGATGCACCCACCTTAGCTCTTGGCTGGCAGGTAATCTGGGGGTGGTCTAACTTTGCCACTACCCCTGAAATCTGGGGGTGGTCTAACTTTACCACAACCCCTGATACCTCCGGCCCATAGCAAGGCTGCAACAGTGGGGCTCTTAACTGAGAGCCCCCTTGCTGCCCCGCCAGGGTAATGGGGAATCCTGACTGCCCTACAAGCTGCCCTTCCTTCCCCTCCCCTGGTGCCCCTATCTCCTGCCACCCCCCAGTCACCCCTAGAGTGAAACAACAGGGTACAGTCATAGGGCAAAATAAGTCAGGGTCAGTCTGCGACTTTGTCTGGCTTACCTCGCTGGTCCCCGCAGAGACCGCCGCCTTCGTTGGTCCCAATTGCAGGGGGACTGGAGTGGCTGCCGCCGGCAACATCTGGGCCGGTAAGCAACGGGTCGCCGCCGCAGCAGCGCCCGGGTTTGGCACAGGGGAAACGATGCAGGACCGGGGTCCCAGGTCTTTGTGGAGAAACACAGCTCCATGTAAACCAGGTAACAAAACCCCCTCCCGCAATCCCTGTCCCTCCCCCCACTCAGAAAGGGCTCCGGCACTTTGCCGGAATCGCGGCTCTTCTGCCGCTGCTGGTTCTCCGCCGGGATCCGGTGGATGGCCGCTGCTCTCCGCCGCTGTTGCTGATGCAGCCCGTCCAGGTTCTCCAGGAGACGTCCCGAGGAGGGTTGTCGCCCCGGCTGGGCGGGAGCCATCAGAGGATGCCGCTAACTGGGTCATCTTTTCCGCAGCTCGTGAGCGTTGGCCCTGAGGGGCTTCTTCGCCTGACCGCGCACGGTCAGGGCACTGGGCATTATTGTGGCCCATTGGTTGGCAGTGCCGCAGCAACTGCCGGTGCTTCTCCGCCACCGGTGGACTAACTCCAGCAAGGGGCAACGGAGTCCAGAGCGGAGTTGCCTGAGCGCTGGGCTCAGGGAGGGGATAAGTGGGTCGGTGCGGTACCGACGCCAGGAACTGGGTCCACTTCGCCGGGAACCACATCTTGCCCAACGCACACATCAGTGCTAGCTCTTTCAGGGAAAATGGACGGGCCACTGCAACGGCCGTTACCTCTCCTGGTGCAAGACTTCCGTGGTTTCCAAGACCACCCGCTCCCTCCCCAAGTCTCTGCCGTCCCGGAGCTGGGTCCCTTCCCTGCTCTCCGGGCGGTGTGATGGTTACAGCAGCTGCAGCTGTGGATCTTTGCTCAGCCTGCCGGGTTTCATGCTCACCGATTGCTGTCTCTCTCTCAGCCTTGCTGGCTGCTGGTCCCCGCGCCGACTTGATGCACTCCTCCGGTCTCAGTGCCCGGCTCCAGTCAGACGGATGGCCGGCACTTTGGTTCTGAAGGAAATGCTTCTCACAAGTAGAGGAACAGTGAGGAGGTGCCATATCTTGTGTTATATGTTGTACACTGTGTGTTCAATATCTTTAGTCCCAGGAACTTGCAATTACCATCAAGTTCCCACTGGATCACAGTACCCCGCAGAATACTGTAATCCAGGTCCAGTTCGGTCCCGCCAGCTGCCACCAGTTAATTACAAGCCTGTCACGAGAGCTTGCGACAGGCTGTAATTTACACCAAAACTATATATAAATATATATATACCTGGGTTTGAACTGGGACGAGACTTAAGATATGATAAATATAATTTATTCCTTGATAAAGGTGAACACAGCAAATGTGTACAAATAACAAGCAAAATATAGACACTTACGTAAAAGGGAAATGATGAAGCAGTCACAGCTGGACTGGCAGTTCATACAGCACTCTTCATAGTCATAAAGACACCCAAAAGCATGAAAAGACCTCGGGCAGGAAGACAGTGCATAGCGTTTCTCTCAGCAATCAGGAAACCATTCAGGTGGTATCAGGTAACCATATCAGCAAACGAAAACGAATGGAGACTTTGCATGAAGACCAAAAATGAAGACAAAGGATAGATGGGAAACAGCAGGTTATAAACCCTTTGTCCCTCTATCTGTAACATTAAGACCCTGGGATTGGTTTGCAATTATCTCCAGCCAATCTTTGATGGGGGAACACATTTTAGGACAGGCCCCCCTGCTAGCTGGCACATGTGCAGTAGAACTCTGGGGTCTCCTTTCTGAGGCCCCACATGTGCAAATGGAATGCCAGGCCAGCTACCCCTCCGGATCTTGGACAAGATAACCTATGTTGGACAGTGATAAGTGCGACACTTAAAAACTGCTATGGAATGCGCCCCCCTCCATTCTCACAGAGACAGGGTGATAAAACCTTTTGAACCAAACTTAAGTTCTAGCCATGTCTCTAGGGCCATCTGTCATCCTGATAGCAAAGGAATTCCTCTGAAGCTTATCCATACCTTAAAAATACAGTATTAAGCATAAAACATAAACGTATTAAAATATCTGGTTCTGTTGGGTCGGGCAGAACCAAACTTTCCAGTTCTCATTGCCAGAACTGGGACACCATATGGTCCAAAAAGCGACTTGCTATGACCTACGGAAGAGCTATAATCATTAAAGGACTATTAACCCTTGTGCTCCCGGATGGATTCTAGTGTGTGTGTGATGCAGACACTGATTAACCAGACATTACAAGGGAACAAGGGAACAGGGGAATACACATGTACATGTCATTACAGGGGTTAAATCACAGTTCTGGGTCTTAGCCCAGTTAACCCTTTGACTCCCAGGTGAGGTCAGGGGTGGCCAAATGGGGTGCAACCCCTTTAATCCCGGGCCAAATCCCCTCCATCGTCACAGCCACGACCTCTGACCCTACGTGTTACGTTTCGTCACTTCCTCCTTTCAGGCGTGGGGAAATATCCAGCTTTAAAGCCAACAACTGCCCCTCCACACAGAAGTGTACCGGTCAGTGGGACGTGCTGCAGAACCCCCCCCCCCCCCCTGGTGACGGAGGAAGGAGCAGGAGCTGTTTTGCTATTGCTCAAACATGAATATAAATTGAAATGAGGTGGACACATGCCCATATACAGAAGCAGGGCCGCCGACAGCTTTCCTGTGGCCCAGGAATAGAGTTTCCACTGGGGCCCCCCGTGTTGGTGGCCTTGCAAGACCCCACCTCTTTCTTCCCCCTAAACCCTCCATTGTCTTTAGGAAGGCCTCCAATTTGCAATCAAGACTGGCCCCTAACTGCACAGCCTGCAAGTATAGTTTTAATCACACTATTTTTAGTTCCAATGTTACCGGTCAAATATATAATATTCGCTCACACATTGACTGCCACTCTGTATATGTTATTTATCTGTTACAGTCCCCCTGCGGGTTACAGTATGTTGGCCGCACGGGGAGGGCTTACCAAAGACGCATATATGAACATATATACAATATCAGAAAAGGGCTAACCACACATAGCGTATCTCATCATTTTCTAATCCATCACCAACAAAACCCCAATGGCCTTAAATGCCAAGCTATTGAAGCATACCCTGGCAATTGGAGAGGGGGAGATAAAATCAATGGCATAAGTAAACGTGAGTCATATTGGATATATGAACTTAAAACATTATCTCCCAATGGTCTGAATATTGAATTCGATCTATCTGCTTTTCTGGTAAAGTAATTTATTATTTTGTGTTTCAATATATTGTGCTACAGTATTTGCATAATTATTTCCATTGCTGTTTGTTGTCTACTGGTATTGGCTGTTCTAGTATTGTGGGGTCTTCTGAATGTTCTCTGTCTATTTTGTTTTTCCATCTTCTTTCATTACTGTGCCTTTAAGAGCAGGTCTGCTATGGCTTTTATTTCATTTTTTATTTATTTTTTGTCATATTTTTGTCTTATATTGTGTTTTTATATGTATGCATTCATATTTTAATAGTTTTTAGTTTTTTGTCATCACTGTTATGAATTGACTTGTTAATGATTGTATTTCATGCCTTTGTTTTATGCTAATGTGTTAATTAGTGCTATAGTATAAATATGCTAGCACTTTACTTTCCCATCATGCCCCTGATGAAGTGACTGATGTCACAAAACGCATAGGGTGGTTTTTTATTAGGCTGAGACCTTGACATTCTCCCCCGGTAGCCCCTTTGTCCTTCCTTCTACCAGCCCGATGTAAGGAATCCGCTCCTCGGTTTACTGTTTTCCTTACCTTGCAGGATGTGCAGTCCTGGAACACTTCCCCTGATATTTACTGCAGCCTGGATTCACTCACCAAAGCAATACTGCCACACGCCCCTTCTGCCATTGGTTCTCTGACCTTTAAGTACTGCTTTCCCACAATGCTCCCTGCCGAGCATAGTCCTTGCTGGATGTCTCTGTGTTCTGCCATAAGCCTTGTCTTGTCTGTCTCCTTGGTTCCTGAGACCGGCTGCTAGTGTCACACAGCGGTCTGTTCCTGTGCTGAAGTGGAGTACTCTCCTTGTTGTCTTCAGCTCCCTGGTTCCTGTGACCGGCTGCTAGTCTCATGCAGCGGTCAGTTCCTGTTTCCTGTGCTGAAGCTGAGTACTCTCCTTGTTACTTCAGCTCCTTGTTCCCTGTGACCGGCTGCTATATTCACGCAGCGGTCTGTTCCTGTCGCCTGTGCTGAAGCGGAGGTTTCCCCTGTGTTTCTTCAGCTTCCTGGTTCCTGCGCTGAAACGGAGGATTTCCCAACCCACTCAGGACTCTTGCGCTGAAGCAGTGGTTTACCAGTGCAGATAGGCGGTGTGCTACTCTGGTCTGTCTACCATCTCCTGAGACCAGTACCATGGGCCATGGTCACCGCACGCGCAGAGGCCACTCCCGCGCTCCTAAGCTGAAGCGGGGCTCTCCTGACTACCTGTTGCCGTACTCCTGCTTGAACAACGTTTACCCTGATGTCTCCAGTCCTAACCCTGGCGTGTCCACCGACGATGCTGTCTTCTCCTATCCTGATCCTGCTACGTACGACTACGAACTGCGCAATTCGGATCAGCCTGCGCAGTCTAAGGTCGGTGCTTTTACAACCCCACCTCAGCCACGCGGTCCGACCCAGGTTTGTGGCGAGCAGAGCCGTGACAGTATGCTCGGCCCCACAAACTCGGACCGCCCTGTGGTGAGGGTTGGTAAGTTTCTGTCTGAAATCCTGTCCCAGCCTGTAGACCAGTCCCAGTTTGAAAACCAGTATCTGTGCGAAATACTACCCCTGATTGAAGAACAGATTATGTATGAAGGTTTAACCCCGTTGCAAAGACAATGCCGTAACAATCTCATTATTAAGGCTTACTGCCTCAAGGACTTAAAACGGTCTCTGGTCACTTGTGTTTGCTCCCCTGGTTCCCCTTTAACCTGGGATAATGTGAATCCTATCCAACTTGCCAACGCCCAAGATATACTCTTTGCCTTGGCCTTATCATTGGACATTCCCGTAGTACAACAGGACCCTCTCTTCATGTTGGTTCATGCTCAAGACACACTCTGTGTACTTTCCCAGACTTTGGACATTTGCATAAAGGAACAGGACCCTCTCCTCGCCTGCTACGCTGCCGCTTGGCAGTCCACCTGTGCTGCCAATCCTGTCGAAAAACCTGGGGACGTATCTCCCTCTCCAGGAAATGACCAAACTCACCCACTATCACTGCCCCCGAACGTAGAAGCTGCCACGGTCCCTAGCCCTGATTGTACACCCGGGTACTCTGACACCAATGATATGTCTACGTTAACCCCTGCTGATAAGTCCTGTGAGGTTCCCCTGGAATATACGTATATTTCTCTAGCCAACACTAAGGTTCTAGTATCCGAGAACAAGTCCCTTTGTCCCTCTATTCCTAACTCTGAATCTCCCTTTTCAGCCCTTGAAGTTTTTCCTGCTTTAACCCCTGCTAGGCAGTTCTGTATGCCTTCCCTGTCAGAGAACGAATCCCTCCTACCTCCACGTACTCAGTTTGAATTTCTAAGTTCTGTTCCCAGGGTCATTCCTGTATTAACCCCTGTGGGGCAGCTCTCTGAGTCCCCTTTGGTAACCCCCTGTTCTCCGCCAGCCATGGTCATGTCCCTAGCTCCAGAGGAAAAATCCCTTGTCTCACCTATTACAGAGGAAAAACTCTCTATGTTCTACTCTCTGGTATTGTCTGCATTAACTCCTGTAAATTCTTGCTGCCTCCAAGCTAATGCCTTCGTTCTAGCCCCAGAGAATGTGTCCCCAAGTCCTACAGCAGAGGTTGCATTAAATGCCTTCCCCAAGGTTGCTGAATCCTTAGTTAGTTTTTGCTATAAAACCCCTGCTTCAGCTCAAGTCTCAGCTGCTGTGCCCCCTGAAACTTTGGCTAAAGTTCTGATTCCAGTTAAATGTATTCAGTTACCAAGTTTTTCCCTAAGCTTGGTCGCAGAGTTCCCATTCCTGGGTTCTTCACTGAACCAGTCTGTCACCCAGAGAGCGATGATCCCTGCTTCAGCACATAGTCCCCACGTCGTGGAATCTGCAGTCATTTCTGGTTTCCCAGACACTCCTTACCAAATACCCACGTCAGAGACCAGTACAGTTATGATTACCCCCCGTGTACTCTCTGTGTTCTTCCCTTCTCAAAGCTTAGGGTTAAAACCGTACAGTGGTCAGTATGCCCCTCCTGGGGTTCATGTGGTGTTCCCAGGAAGGTTTGCTGACACACTGTTTTCACTCAAAAGTGATGCTTTTTCATATGTGCTAGCTAGAAGCCTGCACACAGTTTCCCCTCTCTCTGAAATTTGCCTTGCCGGCCCTGATACTCGGAGAGGTAAAAACCTCCCTTCAGATTCAGAATCTCTTTCTATAGAGGTCGTCCTTGCTGTTAGTTCCCCTGATTTCTCTGCCCATGCAAACCCTCCAGGGATCAGCATATCTGTTGTTACCCCCTTAGTACAGTCTGAGACCACCCTGCCTATATTACAAGCCCTGGTGTTTAAATCTGAGCTATTTAGTTTTACTGCCCTTGCTAAACCCAGTCCCTCAGCACTGCAGCTAAACGTGCTCTAGCAACCGTTGGGTTACTCGGGGAAAAAATTAAAATTCCTGTCTTAAAGGGTACTTTCTCACACATGTCCAGCAAACATAGAACCTCAGTGATTGATTCTAAGTCACTTATCACTATATCTGATTTTCTCACTAGTCAAACCCTGACACCCTCACCACTGGCTAGGAGTCCCGTTATAAGAATTTTTGCACTAGTAAACACGCCTAAATCTGTTTTTGTCATGACAAGCACCCCTGTTGTTAGGGCCCTTGCAGTTTTGGATAAGACTCCTTTTACTTCAAAGGTTTCTGCTATTGTGAGTTTCCACAGTTCCAACTTACCGCTTATTGTCTCTTTAACTCGCATCATTACTCTCCCATTACCAGTCACTGATTCCCAGGCACCAGCTCCTGACGCTAGTTCTCCTATTGATACCCCTGCTTTGCGAGATGTTTCTGTTATGGATTCCGAGCCTCCAGCTCCGGAGTCAATTCCTTTACTCGCTGCTGTTTTTGTAGTCACTCAGGTCCCTGTCACTGAAGTACAGACTTCAGCTTCTGAGGTTAGCTCCCCTCCCTCCGCTACCCTTGCTCTGCCTGATTCTCAAGTTTCTGATATTAAAGTCCCAAAGCCTATTCCTACTCCCCAGACAATACTATCTCCCACTGAGGGTTCCCCAGTATTTGGGAGCTCCACTGCTGAGTGCTTCTCTGCCTCTGTGAAACCATGTTTTTTCTCCTCGGAACCTTCTGTTGCCCCTGTTATTTCCTTTGAGTTGGAAATACTCTGTACGTATCCCAAGATTTCGGTCTATATGTCTGGTTTACTGCTTGCCCTGTCACCTTCCATACCAATACCGAGAAATGCTCCCACCCTCCCTATACCTTCGCTGACCACTACCTGGGAGACCTCTGGAGGAGAAGTCCCTCTCAAATTCCTACATACAGAGGTCAGCCAAGACTTTGTTTGTCCCGAAGGTCGTCCTGGTATATTCGATCAACTATCAAGGCCGCTTATCCTAAATTCTGGTCCCATTACTATAAACTGGGTTCCCAGTGGGGGTTCTTCTGCCGTTTCTGCTCCTGAACCCTCTGGTTCTTCACAGCCTTGGATTCCAAAGCCATTTCGCGAGGCGAGCCATGTACCAATGATATCTCTACCACCACTCTCATATCCTAGAACAGTACTCACCAAGGAACTACTCGTTTACGGATCCCCTTTCCGCCTAAAAAACTTTAGGAACAACTCGATGTCCCCGAGACCCATGGATGGCCCTGTCTGGCCGCAGTTCTATCCGGGGGGTGGGGATACACAAAGGAGTGACCACGAGTATCTGGACCATGACTCTAACACCAATCCAAGACGGTTCAGGAACAACTCCTGGTCCCCCAACTCTATGAGTGGTCTTGCTCGCCCGGAGGTCTCACGTGAAGGGGGGGTACTGTAAGGAATCCGCTCCTCGGTTTACTGTTTGCCTTACCTTGCAGGATGTGCAGTCCTGGAACACTTCCCCTGATATTTACTGCAGCTTGGATTCACTCACCAAAGCAATACTGCCACACGCCCCTTCTGCCATTGGTTCTCTGACCTTTAAGTACTGCTTTCCCACAATGCTCCCTGCCGAGCATAGTCCTTGCTGGATGTCTCTGTGTTCTGCCATAAGCCTGTCTTGTCTGTCTCCTTGGTTCCTGAGACCGGCTGCTAGTGTCACGCAGCGGTCTGTTCCTGTGCTGAAGCGGAGTACTCTCCTTGTTGTCTTCAGCTCCCTGGTTCCTGTGACCGGCTGCTAGTCTCATGCAGCGGTCAGTTCCTGTTTCCTGTGCTGAAGCTGAGTACTCTCCTTGTTACTTCAGCTCCTTGTTCCCTGTGACCGGCTGCTATATTCACGCAGCGGTCTGTTCCTGTCGCCTGTGCTGAAGCGGAGGTTTCCCCTGTGTTTCTTCAGCTTCCTGGTTCCTGCACTGAAACGGAGGATTTCCCAGCCTGCTCAGGACTCTTGCGTTGAAGCACTGGTTTACCAGTGCAGCTAGGCGGTGTGCTACTCTGGTCTGTCTACCATCTCCTGAGACCAGTACCATGGGCCATGGTCGCCGCACGCGCAGAGGCCACTCCCGCGCTCCTAAGCTGAAGCGGGGCTCTCCTGACTACCTGTTGCCGAACTCCTGCTTGAACAACGTTTACCCTGATGTCTCCAGTCCTGACCCTGGCGTGTCCACCGACGATGCTGTCTTCTCCTATCCTGATCCTGCTACGTATGACTACGAACTGCGCAATCCGGATCAGCCTGCGTGGTCTAAGGTTGGTGCTTTTACAACCCCACCTCAGCCACGCGGTCCACCCAGGTTTGTGGCGAGCACAGCCGTGACACCCAAGCCCTCTGAGTTCTCCGGTATCTGTCCGGCTACTCCCACTGCCTTGGCGCTGCGAGGTGACGTCACCGAGTTATCGCGAGACCTGCGGTCTGCGTGTGGAACCTCGGCGATTCCCTCGGCAGCATTGGGTCCAGGTTTTTACCTGTGGCACCCCTCACACATTAAGGACATCTGCGAGTGTGCTAGCAGCGGTAGTCCACGGCATCGTGGTTCTCTAGAGGCTCCATAATACCATCTACCTACAAGGCTCAGGTTTCAAGTCCAGGACATTGTGCTACGGGCATATACCTAACAGCTTTGCTGTAAGTAGGGTTTCAATTTTATCCCCACTGGATGTCATCGCTTTATTAGTGTCTCTAGCCCAACATTCAAGTGTTTGTTGTTTTTTATATTTATTTTAATTCACTTGCATTAAATTTGTAATTATTCTCTTGTCAATAATATCAGTGATTTTTTGTTTAAGTTGTTTTTAGTTGCACTATGATCTTTTTCCCTTTTTTTTTCTCTTGTTTTGTTTTATTTGTGTGTGTGTCTATTCATGAGACTTCATTGAAGATTCGACTTCGGGTTTCATCTCGGCCACATTGGACTTTACCTTTGGTCAGGCTATATTTATATTTTTTTTTGGAGGCGCCGTTTTTTTTGTTTTTACAGTCAGTGGGACGTGCTGCAGAACCCCCCACCCCCCTCCCTGGTGACAGAGGAAGGAGCAGGAGCTGTTTTGCTATTGCTCAAACATGAATATAAATTGAAATGAGGTGGACACATGCCCATATACAGAAGCAGGGCCGCCGACAGCTTTCCTGTGGCCCAGGAATAGAGTTTCCACTGGGGCCCCCCATGTTGGTGGCCTTGCAAGACCCCACCTCTTTTTCTTACACTCCCCCTTCTCACACTTCATCGCTTTCTCCCCCTTCTCACACTCCCCCCTCCCCCTGTATTTCTCTCTCACCCCCTCCCCCTGTATTTCTCTCTCTCCCTCTCTTGCACCCACACCTTTCCCCTTCCTCTCCCTCTCTTGGCCAATCACTCCCCCTCCTCACTCTTCCCCCTCACTGTCGTACACCCCCCTCTCACTCACCTGCCCTCTTCCTCTCTCCCAATGACCCCCTCCTTACACAATCCCACCCCCTCCTAACAATCAATCCCCTCTCCTCACTCAATTCTCCCCCACACTCAATTTCCCCCTACCCCCGCACTCAATACTCCTCTCCTCACACTCAATACCCCACTCTCACCACACTCACTAACCCCCCTCCTTGCCATGTAACTTGCAACATTGTATTATGTTTTATTATTGTTACATGTCACTATTATTCAAAGTATTACTTAATTGTATACACTATTTTTTGTGATATCTACAGTATAGAGCCCAATTGTGGTTTTATACAATTACTTTTTATCTTCTATGTGGAGCAGTACATGCACTGTAGCTTATTTTTGTAAAGCCTTTGTCATGTCCCACATAGAATACTGAAAAACATGGTGCAATGCTTGTGATTGGATTCACTGTGGTTGAATGGATAAGAAATCAGATGACTGGAAGGCAACAGAGTTGTAGTAAATTGAACACATTCAGAGGAGGAGAAGGTGAGCAGTGGAGTTACTGCTCTTTAGTATCTTCATTCGGAACATTACTAAATAGTCTGGAAGGGAAAATATGCCTTTTTGCAGATGCCACAAAGATTTGCAACAAGGTTCACACAAGGGGGGTTAAACAAAATGATTAATGGTGTACGTAAATTGGAGGAATCATCAAGAGTGTGGCAACTACTGTGATGCTCAGGAGTGGAAATTAATACACTTGAGTCACAAAAATCCAAAAGGCAGAATACAAGATTAATGGCACTATAATGTCAACTGCTGTAGTGGCAAGGGACCTGGGAGTTATTTCAGCTCACGTAAAAGTAGAAAAACAATGGTTACAAAGCAATGGGGAAAGCCAGCAGGATGTCAGGCTGTATGGGGAGAAGTATCAGCAGCAGATAGAGAGAGGTAGTGAAGTTCTAAGGTTTGCGGGATTTGCATCAGGTGACAATAAAAGGCGATGTAACAAACTCTGTCTCTGTCCAACACGTTTGCATCTTACATTTGTGATTAAAAAAAAATCAGCGCGGTCTGAGTTGGCAAACTTTTCAGTCACACAGATACACAGCAAGCTCTCAGCAACCCCCCAAATTACCACAATATATATATATGTATATGTGTCAAAAGGAGTGCTACTGGGCGTGGCTAATTGTATAAAACAAGAAACAAAGAAATCCAGAGCAACATCCAATGTGACAAAAATACACAGTGAAATACCTATGTATCTCTTGAAAAAGGGTAATTTAGTTAACCCTTTGGCCAAAGCGTATAAGCCTGCGAGCCACATCAAGGCATGACCAAATTCGCAGGTCCTAACACTAACTGATTAAAATCCTTATTTACCTCTATAATAAGAGGAAGGGTGGTCCTGGCATTTAACCTGTCACAACCAGCTGCATGAAAAGAAAACCTGCTTACCTGGAAAGTGGGGAGGGGCGAGCTTTAAACCCTGGGTGGGAGGAGCCAATAACCTCCAAAACAGCGGAGACGAGCTGAGACCAAACTTTTCCGTCCCCAAATTTGCATCAAATGTAAGCAACATTGTCTTACATTTGATGCAAACGCAAGCAGATTCCCGCAATGTGTCAAAACAAACTTCTATGCGCACTTTCTTTACATCGATACATCTACATAATATCTCCAGAAAGACATGAATAAATTATAAAGTCTGCAACGAAGGGGTGCAAATATGGTGCAGGGCTATATTACAAAACTTATCAGGAAAGACTAGAAGACCTTTATATGTACAGTTTTGAGGAAAAATACATATCGGGTTTCAACTAGAAAAATGCAAAATGTTCACCCGACTTCATAATGCCAAATTGGTCCATTTTCACAAAAAAATTCACAATTTTTTTTAAATTTTGCCATAATTTTCCTAGATAGAGAAACCGTGAGTTTTTAGTGAAGAACACAATTACTCATTGATTAATATATGTCGGCATAGAGTCCCTTAATGCATTAATGCAAGGGTGCGCAACGTTTTTGTTTGTGCCCCCCTGCCTGCTCTCCCCCTTGCTCGCACTCCCCCCACCCCCTCCCTTACCTTTCCTCTGGCATCAGTGGCGTCAATTGACGTCGCATTGCCATGGCAACGCATTGCCATTTGACCCCGCTACATTATTTGATTCCGCATTGTCATGGCGAAGAGTTACCAGAAGCCACCCGAGAGAAGGTAAGAGACATACAGAGGCTTTGTGCGCTCCCCCGGCATTTTATTTAAATGTTGTGGGGAAAGGCATGGGTCCTCTGTAAGCGCCGTGCCCCCCCCCCCCCCCCCCAGAAAATGTCACTCCCCCAATTTGCACACCCCTGCCTTACTGTATATTCCAAGTGGAGATGCTTGTGAACACACATGGGTTTATTTCCCAGGTATCTTGGATGTGTCCAAGGTATCTTTCATAGAAAATATGCGACTGTAGACGTTTATATATAAGTCAATCTCTCTTTCTCTTCCCGTCTCCAGGTATGAGGTTTTACAGCAGTTACAAAAATGAACAGTCTGTGTAACTACAACACACACCACTGCAATATGCTCCAAGAACTAGATTGGCTATCCCTTGAATGCAGACGCAAAGTAAATTTTTCATGTCTTGCCTTTAAATACTTTCTGGGCAAGCTACCCACCTATCTGAACAAGATCCTCACCCCTACCACACGCAGCACTTATCATCTGAGATCTGACTCCAAAAGACTGTTCACAGCCCCAAGGTTCAACAAGGAGTCCGGTCACTCCTCCTTCTGTTACCGTGCACCTCACGCCTGGAACAGTCTACCAGAGGTTCTCAAAGCCGCCTCCAGTTTAAATAATTTCAAGACTTCAGCTGTCTCACATTGTAATCTTGTCTGTAACTGTTACATACACCAATAATCATATTATCTCTAACTGTCCATTAAATATCTGTAAATGTAACGTATAACCCTGTTCATTTAATTACAACCATGTATTTTCATCATAACTGTGCCAGGACATACTTGAAAATGAGCGGTATCTCTCAATGCATTGTTTCCTGGTAAAAAATGTCATAAATAATAATAAAATAATTTGGGTCAGATTGTTATTATCTGCGGTCAAAATGAAAATTATGTTTTTGCACAAAGCAGAATAAACCATTTGTGTTCAAATCTTCATGACCTTATAATGCATCATTTTGTATTTAACTTTTATTGTATGTACTGTTCTGTTTTCTAAAGACAACATCAAGCTTTGTAGTGCTGTAAATGTTATTATGTTTACAATTATTAGTGTGCTCCTCAGTACCCCTGCTGACCACTCTGATGCTGCAGCAAACAACATTTTTATGTATTGATTGCATTATTGTTTTGTTTTTTGAGAATAGCCAACTTCAAATCTGTGTTTTGCTGGTTTCATTACAAACCTTTACAATGAACATCCATAACTTTGGCTAAATGTTCCTTTTCACAACATATATTTTTTTCAATCCAATGCGTCTATTCCTGTAAGTGAACATTGATTTGCTGGAGCATCTATAGCAAAGCTTTACCATCTGTCATGTACATAAAATGTATGGTTCTTTTTGCATGAGTGAAGTACACTTCTCCAGTATTCCTCTTATTGTCAGCCAAGATAGCTTGTCTATTTTTCTTTCTGAAAAGTGGCATGCCATGCCAAGTGAATCCATAAATGGAATGATGAACAGCCTTTTTATTTCATATCAAATGCAGTGTTTATGTCCATCACTGTTTTTCTAGTTTGTTTGCAGAAACAGCATTGGACCTATACAGTATGTGTACGGAATTGCTGGGTTTTTTCTAACTGGGTCATAGTACAATGTCCAGATGAAGGAACAAAGGAACATGTGTTTCTTTTTATTACTGATATTATTGTACTAAAATGTACAACATAAGAATTTAAATAAATGAACAGTGTAGACAGACTGCTAGGCCTCTATTCACTAGGTTAGGAAGTCTCTACCTACCTAGTGCTAGAGAAAAGTGCACCTCCATTCAAATGAGTGGGACTAATGTCTTCTCCAGAACAAAGATTGAGGCAGACTAAAAGATGCACACATCAATGGGTCAATGTATCAAGAGAGGCATGTATTATCTTATCCTACTGTTTCTATACATGCTTCCTAATTACCAATTAGATTGTAAGCTCTTCAGAGCAGGGACTTATTTTCCTAAATGCTCCTTTTATGTCTGAAGCACTTCTTCCCATCATGTATTATTTGTTATGTATATGATTGTCACGTGTATTGTACATTAATGGCGCTATATAAATAAAGACATACATCCATACATAATCTATCAAGGAATTCTATTAGAATTTTTAGCCATGCACTTCAGCTTATAATACAATAATGCAGTGACCCGGCGCTAAAAATGACAACAATACCCCAGTCCAATGATATGTCCATATAGATTGGGAAAGTTATCTTAATGTTCCAATTGAAAACGGAGTGGTGGTTCAATTGCTAGCCGGTGTTTCAAAATTCCTCCTGCAGTATGATAGACAAAGGGAAAGCAGTCATGCACTTCAGCTTGCAATATGTTGAGTGTCAATAAATGGACCTACAAGCTGCATATATTGTAGTAGGAAGTACAGTATCACATTCGTTCTCTATGCGTCATTTTGTTTGTCCTTTATTATGTCAACAACTACACCTGGCCTGAGATTACATCAATTTCATTGGCTAGTTACAGTATTCTCATCATGGAAGAATCTTGGTTAACATTTGACACACAAGCAAACAGAAACAGGTGCAGAGTATCATAGCCCACTTTTCTTTCCTTTGATACAAATAGCCCTATTCCTTAAAAAAAATGGACAAAATGCAAATGTTGTGATTGCTTGGTGGTGAATATTTTTCACTGTTAGTAGACCAACTGTCAAGGGCAGCGAATGCAGAGCTGGAGTCCAGTTGCTGGAAACAGGTTAGTTGGAGTCGGCAGGCAGGCAGGAGTCGGAGGAAGGTAAGGAGTGGAAAAAGAAGGTAGCAGTGTTCAAAGGACAAGTGATGGTCAGGGGCAGGCAGCAGGCAGGAAGTGCTGGTAAGAGGACAGGTAATTGTCTGTGGGTTAGCAGGCAGGTAGTGGTGGTCTGAGACAGGCAGCGATGGTAAGTGGACAGACGATGGTCAGCAGGCAGGTAGTGGTGGTCAGAGGACAGGTGATGATCAGAAGCAGGCAGTGATGGTAAGAGAACAGGTGATGATGGTCAGTGGGGTAGCAGACAGGTAGAGCTGGTAAGAGGACAGGCTATGGTCAGGTAGTGGTGGTCAGAGGCAGGCAGCTAGCAGGTAGCGGTGGTCAGTAGTAGCAAGTCAAGGATTGGAGAGAAGCAAACGTAGTAAGGTTCGGAATAGGGTCTGGTACACAGAGACAGTAAACGGGAAGTGGCAGCACACTTGATTACTGGAGAGACCTCAATAATCAGGGAACCTGGAACAGGAAAGGGGAGGCTTATAAATGCCGATTATGAACAGGTGCCGGTAATGAGGTAATCAGCAGCCCATGAAGGATCCCTGCAGGACACATTTAAGCAACAGTCCCAGTGGCAGACAGGCAGAACTTCGCGATTGGGAGTTCAGAGACCAGGGAGAAACATCCCTGGCACCAACATTTGCACACATTACTAGTAAGATCCGCAGTAGAACCTATTGGCTCTTCAGCATTGATTTTCTGCAGGAAAATTAGCAAAACATTGTAGTATAGTACAGTATTAATTAGAAGGTCAAAGACTGACCAAATGGGAAAGGGTGTATATCACAGGCGACCAGAACTTATTCATGGGATCCAGCACCAGACAGGACACAGAGTTCAAATAAAAGGGTATTTATTCTAGCCGGAGCAAGCACACACAGCACAAAGTCACAATAGAGCTATACTCACAAATCCAGAGCAGTACAGGTGAATCCTAACAGTCCTACAGTAAGTGCCCGGTGCCACCGAATTAGCTTACCTGGTGCAGCTTTCACTTCTGTGTGGTTCCGGAGTCTCCAGGCAGCGTTGGATGAAAGTTACAGCAGAGCAACTTTGAATCTCCCATTCAGAGTAACATGCAAACTCTGTTTCGGGTGTCTCTGACACAACCCCATGTTTGATACTCTAGACTGGGAGGCAGGGCTGGTTTAAAAGTATAACAATGTTTACCTGCAAGCTGTAAGACAAGGTAATAGTTTATTCAACGTGGTTTTGAATAAGGACAAAACCAAGAAAATAACCCCTCCAAAAGCGCTAACCTACACTGCAAACGATATTATGTGCTAACAATAATGTGCTAAACAATAATCTATGCTAGTGCAAACATCAAAGTGAGAACAAAAACTGTGAAACAAGCAGCTAGGTGACAATAATAACAGGTTATTCCAAACCTGATAACAACAGTGCACAAACAAAATATAAAGTCCCCAGCGCTATAAGTCCAAGATACCGTGATCCTAAAGGAAGTCTTTGATCTTTAAGATGGTAGTTGGGCTTTGATAAAGATGCTCCAGATGGGATGGTGTCCTTGATGCAGATGGATACACCGTCTGAAATAACAGATGACAGACACACCTGATTGCGCAGCGTATTTCAACAATCAGAGCCCTATCTGAGATTATGAAGAATCCTACTCACATAGTATACGCCAGTATGTTCCATGGAGAGAATCTGTATTGGCTCCCCTTCTCCTCAGCTCCTCTCACGAACCCCACGTGGAGACAGCTTGCTGGGATCGACCTCAATTCGCAATGGCGTCAGGGATGGTTCCGTTGCGGCACCCCCACAGATATGCGATAAGATAGGCACAATATGGTGTAGTATGAAAAGACCATTATTAGCTAAAACACTAGAAAAAGTATTAAAATACACTCCCATGGTGCAATGATAGATAGTACTTCTCACGAATGCCGTCCGCAGCTTGCAATTCCTATCAGCATGATGGAGAGGATCACTGCACGCAGACACGCTGTCGACTAGGCGTGTGACGTCAGTGATGCAGGGAACTCTCCTTGCGTCAGGACTACGGGTGCTGGGATGGCTGAGCCCAGCACCCGTAGTCCTGACACAAGGAGAGTTCCCTGCATCACTGACGTCACACGCCTAGTGTTTTAGCTAATAAAGGTCTTTTCATACTACACCATATTGTGCCTATCTTATCGCATATCTGTGGGGGTGCCGCAACGGAACCATCCCTGACGCCATTGCGGATTGAGGTCGATCCCAGCAAGCTGTCTCCGCGTGGGGTTCGTGAGAGGAGCTGAGGAGAAGGGGAGCCAATACAGATTCTCTCCATTGAACATACTGGCGTATACTATGTGAGTAGGATTCTTCATAATCTCAGATAGGGCTCTGATTGTTGAAATACGCTGCGCAATGAGGTGTGTCTGTCATCTGTTATTTCAGACGGTGTATCCATCTGCATCAAGGACACCATCCCATCTGGAGCATCTTTATCAAAGCCCAACTACCATCTTAAAGATCAAAGACTTCCTTTAGGATCACGGTATCTTGGACTTATAGCGCTGGGGACTTAATATTTTGTTTGTGCACTGTGGTATTGAATAAGTTGTTATTGGTTCGGTGGTTACCTTCGAGCTGTAAGGTGAAGTAATGGTTAATTCAACGTGATGTTGAATAAGGCCTGGATTATAGTCATTACTTGCGCGCACGCACGACCGACCGCATAGCCTTGCGCACGAATGTTGCCCGACCGATGTGTGAACTGAGCTGCAGGCGAATGGGGAGGCGTGGTGACGCGTCACGAAGCTGGTTCGCCCTCATTGGCTGAACCGCGGACGTCATGCAGCCGCGGTTTGTCTTTTCAAAACACGGCACCACCATCGGGCTACGTTGTGCGCACACTAGGGGCGGCCTCATCGGGATTATGCTATTTGTACTTGTTGGGCGAGCGCCATCGCACCGGACTATAATCCTAGCCTTAGATGGTTAAACTGATGATTAATAAATATTCCTGTGGCCTTTACCACCATGTTTTTGTATCGTGTCCAGTTATTTTTAGTTGTTCGTTATTAAGGCATACGTCCTGCGCAGGACACGAGACAGTCAGCATGGATGACAGGTTTGTCATTGAATATTAGCTAGAGTAACAGCTCTACCTCCAGTTCACATCAGACTAGCAAATTGGTAATTTTCTAGCATTTACATCTTTTTTTCCCCCTACCTATTACAGAATAAAGGAAATGAGGCATGTCTGGAAAACCCTTCATCTATTTGTTAAACTGAGAAATCGCATCCTACCAACTGCAGATCCGAGCTAATCTTCTCTCCCTGTTACATCTCTACTTTCATTATGACATTTTGTTATTACAGTAACAGATACCAATCCACTTATACCTTATGTAGCAAAAAAAAAAAAATACAATATCCCACATGCAATCCATCAGTCAACTACACCAAAGAAATGCTGGCACTGAAAAAGACTACATTATTCAGAGTCTTAATAGTCACCTCATTCGAAAAGACATTTGTACTAAAGAAATGTGACTTTTTTCAGTATGAGTACATAGATCAAAAGTTCTATGCTGATACTGGTATTTTTTATTTCTCTGCTGATTTGTACCTCACATATTTTTTTTCTATTTTGTATCCTTTTAATCAGAAATTGAAATGGTGCTAATAATGTTTCTTTGGGGGGGATTTTCTTTCTAAATATTTTCTTGGTTTTTGTTCTAAAAATGAAGTGTCCTATTCTAGTATCTGCGATAAGTGTATGTCTGTGTGGAAAGAGCCCTATTTACATGACTTAGCATGTCGCCGTATGCTAAAAACCCTTCTCACATGTTCTGGTAAGAGAGGCTTTTTTTATAAAGTGATTTTAGTTCAGCGCTGCAAATCTGTGTGATATGGCCAAACTGGGTCAAACTCATGAATTTTCCCAATTTTTGGGAAATCTACATAGTACCTCTTTAAAGTCCAAAATGCTAAACCGGTAGGAAATACTCACAAATTTAATCATGCCAACTCTTAATTTGTGCCCAGGACATATTTGAAAAAGAGAGGTAACTCTCAATGTATTATTTCCTGGTAAAATATTTTATAAATAAATTACCCCCATTCAGTAATTGTAAAATGCACAGTTTATATAGTTTGGCTGTGATGAGCAGGGCCGCTGACACCGGGCCTGGGACACCTGTTCCTTCTGTCCCCCCCTGTCGGCGGCCCTGGTGAGGAGTGCTCTTCCCACGGAATGTTTGATTAAAAATCTTATAGAATTCGACGAGATCACTCATTGTTTTCCGCTGCTTATTGCCTTGTCAAATTGTGCGACTTGACAAGGACAATCTCGTAGCTGCTAGAATATGCACCTACGGGTTTGGGTTATGGATTTTGGTTTTGGAATGTAAGGTTTTGATAGGTTCTGATTTTACACTTCCTAAAAGGTGTACTCGGTGCTCGACAAAAGGAGACACATGAACTAAACCAGACAGATCTAGGGTGAGTGCTATTGACATAAATTAAACCCAACTTGACAGGGAGAACTGGCCTCGAAGAGCTTAAAATATAAGCAGTGTAGTGGGAGACAAACAGAGACAATAGGTCAGGGGTGGTTATCTCCAGTTCTCAAGGACCACCAACAGGTCAGTTTTTCTGGATATCCCTGCTTCAACACAGGTGGCTCAATCAGTGCTGAACCTGTACTGAAGCAGGGATATCCTAAACATCTGACCTGTTGGTGGCCCTTGAGGTCTGGATTTGACCACCCCTGCAATAGAATAGAAAAGCAAATGCTATAACAGTGTACAGTATGTCAGTAATCAGAGAGAGGCTACTGCACTTTTACACTCCTTTAAGTTAGAGCTAGACATATTGTAATAAATTCTGAGGAAGGTACAGGTCATATAAACTCACTAGAAGCCTGCCTTTAAATTACCAAAGACAGGCAACAAAATAATATATTGCAGCAATACTATGCACCATAAAACCCCATCTTTCTAGAGGTATAAGTGAGGGTTAGGCATAAAAGAATAAAAGAGTGAATTTTATAGAATCGGGGAAAAAAAGTCACAAATATGCTCCCCTGCTCCAAGGAACAATACAGTAAGAACTCAGATCCATTCTACAGTCATTTAGTGCAGATTGGGGACAAAGAATAACCCAGAATTGAATTACAGGGAGACTGCTGTGCCCTGCAGCATTTTCCTTCTAAACTTCGCTTCTCCGAAAGTTTGACTGTCAAGCCAATTATGCCCACTGAGTGAGGGAACAGCTCATCAGATGGCTGCTCTGAACAGCGCCTAACAGTTTAGTTATTTATCAAAGTGGGATTCTGAAGCTCTAATGTGCAATAATGCTGATCAGAGAAGAATTCTCTGCTCTCTCCTGGCCAATTGCTCCTGTAAGCCACCAAGCAATAAAAACATTGGATACTGCTTCATGCATGTGGGTAACTGGAATCAGGCATCTGCCTTTGTAAGTGGCCTTGTTCTCTCTGTCACTGAATACATCATATAAAGTCTAACAAAAGTTACATTCTTCAAATACAAAATGAAGGCATGGTAACATATTGATTTTTAACCCATTGGGCTTCCCAGGACGTGCCCACTACATCATCGGGTCTGGCACTCCAGCGGATCCAAGATGTAGTCACTACATTAAGGGGTCTGGCTCTTCAGGGGCCCCACGAGGTAGTAGCTATGCCATGCCCTTAGAGCGCTTGTTTTGTAGGTTTAAGGGATGCCTGAGGAGTGGTCACATGATCACGGTTTGCCAGAGGGGTCATTGCACTGTGGTGCAGCGGCCCATCCGGCATCCACAGGGTTAAATAAGAAACTCATTTACAAAGAGAATTAGGCAAATTGTTTAGGGTTAAATTCTATATATTACGAAGTGGCCGTTCCTACTGTTTTTGGCCAAAAAATAATTATTAGGTCTGTGGGGATTTTCAGCCAAAAAGTGTCCCGTACTGCCCCTTTGGCACATAAAGAGTCAATTCTATATACTCCGAAGCAGCTGTATAGGCCAAAAATCTTTAACTTAAAAGGGACTTTTGGCCCAAAACGGGCTGAACGTCAGTTTTGGAGTATATAGAATTTACTCCTAAGGCCCTTAGAATATCCTTATAGAAGCAAAATTGTTTACATGAATAAACCTGGAACTCCCCAAATCATCACTGACATCAAATCTACTAAAAAACAAACAAAAAAATCTGTCTGGAGCCACATATTTAATTTAAAAAAATGTCAGCATTGGGAGAATCGGGTAATTTTTTAAAGGTCACCCTTTTATTTATTTATAAAATATTTTACCAGGAAGTAATACATTGAGAGTTACCTCTCGTTTTCCAGTAAGTCCTGGGCACAGAGTAAAACAAATAATACATGGTTACAAGTACAGTTACATAAATGAACAGGGTATACATTATATACAAGACATTGCGTGCACAGTTAAAGAAAATATATATTATGAGCGTATGAAACAGTTACAGACCAGGTTCAAATGTGAGACAGCCTTAGATTTGAAAGAACTTAAACTGGTGGTGGATGTGAGAGTCTCTGGTAGGTTGTTCCAGTTTTGGGGTGCACGGAAGGAGAAGGAGGAACGTCCGGATACTTTGTTGAGCCTTGGGACCATGAATAGTCTTTTGGAGTCAGATCCCAGGTGATAAGTGCTGCAAGTGGTAGGATGAGGAGCTTGTTCAGGTAGCTGGGTAGCTTGCCCATTTAGCTAAACTCTTAGAAATAAATAACCAATAGATGGCTGTATTCCACATGCATGGATACAAGCTCTGATGCTTACTTTTATATGGATTAAGTTACAAATTCGATTGCAGCCCCTCTTGCAGAGACTGAGAATATTCTTCATAATTTCGCTAATGGAAATAGTCTGACCGTACACATACTAACTTTGCTGTTGCAAAACAATGTAAATTTCCCATGAACACAGCCTTTTCTTTGTTCAAGTTCCTGCTCTTGCGTTGGCCGTTGGCTGCTCCTACAGTATGTGTGTTAAGACAGCGGTGCGCAAAGTGGAGGGCCCGAGATTAACTGCAGGGGGGGGGGACGTGGGGTTTATGGAGGCCCCACACACTTCCCGAAGGCATTTAAATTAAGTGCCGGGGAAGCTGCAACGGCCTCTGTCGCCACGGGGTCATGTGACGTCTTGTTGCTATGGCAACGTGACGTCATGACGCCCAGACACCGGGAACCAAGGTGAGGAGGGAGGGGGCGCGCGGAGAGCAGGACAGCTGGCAGGGGGGCGCAGGGGAAAAAAATTGCGCTCCCCTGTGTTAAGAGATATATTTATAATCTAAGGTGTTTACTTTTACCGTGCTGGGGGCTCCAATGCTGATCACATGATGTGACCAGGCACCGGGTGCCAGAAACAGACGAGGAGGGAGCTCCACATCCATTACAGCCCGGGATGGTCGCTCGATTAAAAAATAGTCAGCCTGTGCAGCCCCTAAAAAATTAGCATGTGCCCATGACATAACCTGGCACAGGGGTGGCCAACTCCAGTCTTCAAGGGCCACCAACTGGTCAGGTTTTCAGGATATCCCTGCTTCAGCACAGGTGGCTCATCAGTCCCTGTTTCAGCACAGGTGGCTCAATCAGAGGCTCAGTAAGTCTCTGATTGAGCCACCTGTGCTGAAGCTGGGATATCCTTAAAACCTGACCTGTTAGGGGGGTCTTGAGGACTGGAATTGAGAACCACGGCCTTAAGATCAACATTTGATACCTAAAGTAATGAGATATTCTGTACATTGGATGCAGTCATTTCAAGTACATTCCATTGGTGTGTTTAGTATTCTTTTAATTGTATATTGTGATTATTGTTGTTGTGCAGCTGTAACCAGCTGGGGACCTCTTTGTGCATTTCATTGTCGGTCACCCCAAGTCTTCAGAGGCTTCTGAAATACACAATACAAAATAAATCATTAACGTTTGGAAAGCTCCATAACACAATGCAGGGACTTTACTTTAAATGTCATCTTAAGTACGTACAGTAATTGCTTGAAGAATCAAAGATACTAATCACATTTGTAAAATGAATAGGAGGATATATTAGTTACAAGGATAAAATACATTTATTTTTTTAAATGGCAATATTGCCCCATTTTTGGGGGGTTGAAGAAAAACCTTAAATTAGTTTAATTGTTGGAACTCAATATGCTGCATATACAAAATGGCATTTCCTCTGCAGATTTGTGTGCCGCTGAGAGAAAAAAAAAGGAGAAAGCAAATAATATAAATATGCTAGCAGCAATTCTTAAGGGAATGCAGTTCCTTGCGGAGTGCTATCTAAATTGGATGTCTCCCTGAAAGGCAGGTTGAATAACTAGAATCACATTATCAGTGGCTAGCTTGTAGTGTTAAAGATGTAATTTTTTTTTAGGAGTTGATCTTAAAAGAATAACGTTTAGACTACAGATTCAGAAGTAACAGCATCCCGGGCCAAATATATATTCTTAATCACTGGATTATACCAGTTGCAACCACCACCTGGGACTCTGTCTTTGCTAAAGCACTTTTATCATGATGAAATGTTTTATCTATCTGGAACATCCTGCATTTGAAAACTACACAAAAACAGTGTGTGGGATTTATCTGAGTTTCTATGTTAAAAAAAAAAAAAAGAACGTACTCAGAATTTAAATGAGGCTTTTCCAATGAAAAGTAAAACCAGCAAAAAGTAGGTGAATGTTCTTGTCATATATCATATATTTGGGACTTTGTAACAATCATTTTCGTGTACACATCGCTGGACACATGCTGTTATTATACATGTTCAATAAGACCAAGCTCAGGCGACAGTCTAATTTTGGTATACAATGAGACACGATCACAAGGGAATATATTTGTTATCTTCTCCCCTCCTTGCATACTTGTAGAATCTTGCACTTGAAGAATTACTGCAATTCACACATTCCCAATGAAAAGCAATACGTATTCCACAACAACGAATTCCTATTAATGATAGTTATTAAGTAATAATCCCCGAAGAACAGGGCATTAATGGCCAATAATGCCCTGTTCTGAGGGGATTATTGATGTAGCCGTGTCCCCTTGCCCCCCACCTTACCTCTGATGTAGGCGCAGGGAAGGGGGAGGCTAATGCGGTTGAGGGCGGCATGCAGGAGTAAGTAGAGGGGCGACCGGATCGCCGGGAGCTCCGGGGCGGATGCCGGTAAGGGCGCTGCCATATTTGCCTTGCCGCGCATGCGCAGAGGAGTCGAGACAACCCGGCGGCCATTACCGAACATTGCACATGTGAATTGAGTAGTAGCAACAGCGGCCAATACACAAGGGGCTCCACGAGGGACTACATATCCCAGCAGCATCAGGGGCTGCCACCATATGGCATAGGAGGGACAATAGAGCTGCTGCTGGACTCGCGGCCAGGAAAGATATGTGTTTGGCGCGAATGCGGGGACCAAGGCAGTCAGGAACAGGACAGAGAGGGTGAAGGTAATGTCCAGAGAGCAGTGATCTGCTGGACTAGGCCATTTCCCCCCCCCCCCCCCACCCCCAGGTCCAAGATAGACCCCTGACTCACTGTAGTTTGCGTGTGCTGCAGGGAAAGGCCTTCCCCATTAGCGTGTCAGTGAGAGACATCAGTCACAGAACACTCCACAAGTGGTGAAGTATAGCCTGCGGTCTGGGACCAGATTTAGGCTTACATTATCCGACTATTTTAAAGGGGTACAATCATGCCGGAGGACCCTCCAGCAACCGCCTACGGATCAGCGCAGCAGAGGATCCCGCAGATTGTGGAACAGGACAACGTTGCGGGGTCCACAGACTCAGCTGCTTGGTTGACCTGGTCTGGACTAAGACAAGGGAGGTATTATATCCACGTGCACCAACAGCCAAACACAATGTGGGAAGCGCTATCCCACACATGCTCTTTGGGGAGGGACTAGTCAGTGGACACTAAGGGTTTAAGTGCTCAGGCACTCCAGTACTTTGGGGGTTCAAACTGAGAGGTGTTAGTTGTGGGTGCGGCCTTGCAGGGCCTTGTTATTCTTGTGTTGTGGATTATGTGTCAGTAAATACTGTTGATATATACCCGTGTGTAATTACTGTGTATATGGGTTCCAGTGAGGGGCTCCTCCCACTGCGCTGGGATCCCTCGCACTAAGGCGAACAAAAGATACCCACACTCGACTCCTCTCTCACATTATCCTCTCACATTCAAAACGTTTCTAAAATCTGTTGCTTTTTCCTCCGCAATATTACAAAGATACGCCCTTTCCTCTGTTGCTCAACTGCTAAAACTCTGACTCAGGCCCTCATTCTCTCCCGTCTTGATTACTGAAACCTCCTGCTGTCCGGCCTTCCTGCCTCTCACCTGTGTCCCCTACAATCTATCCTAAACGCTGCTGCCAGAATCACTCTACTCTTTCCCAAATCTGTCTCACCGTCTCCCCTGCTGAAATCACTCTCCTGGCTTCCCATCAAATCAGGCATCTCACACTCAATTCTCCTCCTCACTTTTAAAGCTTTACACTCTTCTGCTCCTCCTTACATCTCAGCCCTAATTTCTCGCTATACACCATCCTGGCTCTTGCGTTCAGCTCAAGGACGTCTTCCCTTTTGTATCTAAAGCCCTCTCCCGCCTTAAACCCTTCTCACTGACTGCCCCACACCTCTGGAATGCCCTTCCCCTCAATATCCGACTAGCACCCTCTCTATCCACCTTTAAGACCCACCTGCTTAAGGAAGCATATGAGTAGCTCCATGGCTGATAATTAACACCTCATATATTAACCTTTACCCCCTGCAGACGCACTTAGCAGAACGCCCTCCGACTGTCTCTGAACGTTCTTCCTACCAACCAATTAGATTGTAAGCTCTTCGGAGCAGGGACTCCCTTTCCTAAATGTTACTTTTATGTCTGAAACGCTTCTTCCCTTTGTGTTATTTATATGATTGTAACTACAGTATTACTGCAGTGAAGCCCTATGTACATTAATGGCGCTATATAAATAAAGACATTCATTCATTCAGACCCCAGTGGCGGAGGCTCAGGCCTTCTGGTAGCCAAACAAGTGATAGCAGTACTGGTTGATCCCTTAGTTATGGGGAAGGGGCTACATTACTATTATAGGCTAAATGTAGGCTTATTTTTATTTTTACATTTTTCATAAAAAAGATACACTTTTGCAGTCCTATTGATTTTTATCAGCATGATTGTCTCCATTCTTTTGCTTTACTGCAAGATTATTAAAAATAAATTTTACATACACACAGTCCCCTCTATATACACACATTCTGCAGCCCCCCTCCCCCCCATACACACCAACAAACCCACTCTGCAGTCCCCCCTACACAAGCAGCAGCCCCTCCCTCCGCTACACCCACAAAACACACTGCAGCCCTCCTCCACCCCATGAAATCCATTGACAGACACAGCAGCCCCCCTCTACACCCACAAAACACACTGCAGATACACATACGCCAACAAAACAGACTGCTGCCCCCTCTACATCCACAAAACACACAAGCAACCCCCTCTACACCCACTGTAGACACACCAAAACACTCCTCCACCCTACTCCTCCACCCACAAAACACACACTGAAGACGCACATACTGCAGCTCCCCCTCTACACCCACAAACCACACACACAGCAGGCACACACCAACAAAACAGACTCTGCTGGCCCCTTTACACCCACAAAACACACAACAGACACACAAACCTTTCCCCTCACACTCCTGTGCAGAGCTCTCTGCAGGCAGGGAGGGGGAGGAGTCAGTGCCTGGCTGCAGACAGGGAGAGCGAGGAGTCAGTGCCTGGCTGCAGACAGGAAGGAGGAGGAGTCAATGTCTGGCTGCAGGCAGGAAGGGGGTGGAGTCAATGCCTGGCTGCAGGCAGGGTGGGGGAGGAGTCAGTGCCTTGCTGCTACCGCCTGTCAAAATCACCTCCCCTGTCTGAGCTGCTCTCACTCTTTGTGGATGAGAACTGAAAGATGATTGGCTGAAAAACTTGGCAGGGTGCCAAAAATTCTGGCCCATTCCAGGATTGGATAATGCCCGGAATTTTAACCAATCAGAGAGCAGGGATTTCATTAATGCCTGGAATTTAACAGCTTTAGCCTACTGTATATTGTGCAATACATATTGCTGAGTGAGTTTTGCTTTGTCCCTCCTGGTGAAATAATCAACTCCATACACAGTGTTAGACTCTTGAATTACTCTAGATTGCTGCTTTGACACATACACGCGTCTTCGGGAGCCAGCGCCCCCTGCACGCGCGTCCAGGGCTCCCCGAGGGAGCCCTGGTGTCCCGCGATGTGCGGGACGGCGGCAGGGGGTTCCGGGGGACCCGGCGGACCCGGCAGCGGTAGGGAGAGCGCCCCGATCGGAGGGCGCTCTTCCGCTGCTTCGGCGCGCGCCCGTCACACTCGGGCGCGCGCCAGGCTACTGCTGCGGCCAAGAACGGGCAAATGCTCGAATAAACTTGGCCGCAGCAGTAGGGGCTTATGTAATAAGTGTCCCAGACAGCTTTTTGGGCCACAATTGGTGCAAAGAAAATCTTTTAAAATTGCGCTTGTTTGCATCTGTAACCGGTGTTCCCCCATCCGACGGGAGGTCTCACTGTTACACGGTGTTGTGGTGCTCACCTGCAGGTTTACAGAAGGTCCTGAGCTTCCGCCGATGTTAGTTGGTGAATCAACAGGCCAGGCTTTTGGTGATCCGAAGCTCTCTTCTCCTCTGGTACAGCGCCTCCATTCCCACAGGGCCTATCGCAGATATGTGCAGTCCCCTGTAGAAAACATCTCACCCTCCCCCTGACAGACTGCAGCCTCAGGCAGGAGTATAAAAACAGCAACTTGGTCTTTATTCTTCACACAGCAATACACAGCATACAGCAACACGTTTTTATCTGTGTCCCTGGACTCGACCTCCAGGGCTTGAGGCCCCAAAGGTCTATCCCAATCTCCCACACCCTGGTGGAGCACGGGGTAGCTGCTTCCACTCCCCTGCAGGAGGGAAGGCCTGGAACCAGGTCCCTGGTCCAGGATAGAACTCATCCAACTCCCCCTGAGGGGAGAGGATAGAACACACCTCTCTCACTGAGGAGTGAGAGACAGAGAACCACTAAATTTGGTTGCAGAACCTTTTTGTTACCAGGGGCGGGTCCAAGGTCTGAGCCCCATTTGTGGTCAGTACCTAGGCCTTGCCCCCCCCTGTCACTCAAGGGAGCTGTTTACAGAGCATAGATTTAACCCTAACACTGCCTGCTCTGGTACCAGGGCTTATGTGTTAGGCATGGAATTAGTAGCCAGGGTGTACCTGGCTACACATCTATGTCAGGGGTGAGCAAGTCCATCCTCAAGGGCCACCAACAAGTCAGATTTTCAGGTTATCCCTGTCAGACAGTGTAGAGGGAGAGGGGGGTTGGCCCGGTATTAAAGGGGTTGCACCCCATATGGCCACCCCCTGACCTCACCAGGGAGGCAAGGGGTTAACTGGACTGCGGTCCAGGAATGTGGCTTACAACTTGTCATGTCATGAAAAATGTATGTTCCCCAGTTCCCATGTTTCACTATAATCCTGTATTTTAATGTTTTAAAGTGCATTTCTGTATCTCCTGTTCTGGAGGTGGCAGAGAGTTGATATTTGGCCAATGTGTGGAGTCACTGTAGGCATTAAGAACTGGCAAATTTTGACCCACTGAGCCCACCAGAATGGAAATTATTAATATGTGTAGATATTAAAGTATATATGTATGGTATTTTGGATCTGCTCTGAAAATGCACACCATCTGCTATGCTAATAGGTCATGAAGGGCAGCCGGCTGATTGAGCCTAAGCACTGTGATCAAAAGTTAACTGCCCGGATTGTTTACACTAAGTACTAATCAACAGACCAGTACTAATCAACAGACTCCGCCACTCTAATTGTTACCTGAGGGTGGAGAATCATCAAACTGGAGTGGTTTGTAAGTGTTATGTCTACACCTACAAACAATGCAGATACTTCATTTGGTAAACTGGTCGTCACCCAGTACACATGGGCTAATTAGCTGGGGGGCATGGGTTAATCTGTGTCTCCACGTTAGGGATTGGATACAGATAATTGTTCACCAATAGTCTGTATTCAATGTTAAGAATAGGGTTACACAGGTATATAAACTGTCTCCACCCTACAGTTTTTAGTTGTTCTTGTGATTCCACCTTGGATGTCACCGGATTGCTGGAGAATTGCTAGCTGATACTTCTCCATTCCCCATCCCTAAGTAAGTGTTACCTTCTTGTCTGTTAATTGTACTATATTGCTGTGTTCACCTTTTTTAAGGAATAAATATATTTTATTATATCTAAGCCTCGTTCAGTTCAACCCAGATATTTGGTGTTCATTATATCTTGTCATAAGCTACCGTGACAGACAGATTGAGCCACCTGTGCTGAAAAAGGGATATTCTGCAAAATCTGACCTGTTGGTGGCCCTTGAAGACTGGAGTTGCCCACCCCTGGTCTATGTACTAACCTGACATTTTTAAATCTGCGTCATCAGCTGCAGCAAATGATGGTTTCCTTTTTTTTTGAGCACCTAAATTCACTAGGCGTACATATGCTAATGATACAGTATGTACAAAAACGAATCTTTCTGAGCTCCCCTTAAAAAAAGAAAAAAGTGCATGAAAACCGTAAACCCTCAGAAGACGGATGTTTCAATATGTAGTTTCAGAAAATCTGGGTTTTTTTTTCACAGTATGGCTATTCTAAGTAATTTACACAAATAATTTGAGATTTCATTTTTTAGCACTGAAAAGTTAATGCGCAAAAAAATGTACAATAAAATCTTAGTACACACGCCCCCTAGTGTATAACAGGCTCACAACAAGAGATTTTAGCAGTAGTAATGGGTAGCTGTGGTCTCTAGTACAGATCATGTCTTACTGGATGTGTCTTCTGCATCAAAAAGTCTTCTATGTGTTAGGTGGTAAGAAATACAGCATGTTAAATGTAAATAACATACATAAAATGTATGTATATCTTTATTTTTATAGTGCCAAACAGGCACGCTATGCTTTACAATATTACAGTACAATTACAATACAAGAAATATAATAACACAAATGTGATGTGTATCAAGATAAATATAACATTGGGAGAAAGGAGTCTCTGCCCCGATGACCGTACAATCTAATCCAGGCCTGCACAACACGCGGCCCGCACTGTGCGGCCTGCGGCGGCTTTCCGCTCTCCCCCTCCCTCCCAAGTCCTCTCTACCCATCCGCCTCCCTCCTGAGTCCGCTATCCCGCTCCCCCTGAAGCCCGCTCTCCCCCTTCCCCAGGAGCCCGCTTTCTCCCAGGAGCCAGCTCTCCCCTTCCCCCAGCGTGCTCTAGCATTGAGGCACTTCCATGCCTGCTGCTTGCTAGAGTGCGTACGTGACGTCCTGCCTGCTCTGCCGCCTCCTCCGCAGCAAACAAAGGTAGGGGGGGGTCATTGGAGGTGCAGGGGGGAGTCGTTGGAGGTGCAGGGGGGAGGCATTGGAGGTGCAGGGGGGTGATTGGAGGTGCAAGGGGGGTCATTGGCAGTGCAGGGGGGGTGATTGGGGTGCAAGGGGGGTCATTGGAGGTGCAGGGGGGAGTCGTTGGAGGTGCAGGGGGGTGATTGGAGGTGCAGGGGGGTGATTGGAGGTGCAGGGGGGTGATTGGAGGTGCAAGGGGGGTGATTGGAGGTGCAGGGGGGGGTCATTGGAGGGGCAGGGTAGAGAGATGTGTGATGCAGGGGGGGAAGATATGTGAGGTGCAGGGGGGGAGTGATTTGAGGTGCAAGGGGGGTGATTTGAGGTGCATGGGGGGGAGAGTGATGTGAGGTGTAGAGGGGGAGAGTGATGTGAGGTGCAGGGGGGGGAGAGTGATGTGAGGTGCAGGGGGGAGAGTGATGTGAGGTGCAGTGGGGGAGAGTGATGTGAGGTGCAGTGGGGGAGAGTGATGTGAGGTGCAGGGGGGAGAATGATGTGAGGTGCATGGGGGGGAGAGTGATGTGAGGTGCAGGGGGGAGAGTGATGTGAGGTGCAGGGGGGGAGAATGATGTGAGGTGCAGGGGGGAGAGTGATGTGAGGTGCAGTGGGGGAGAGTGATGTGAGGTGCAGTGGGGGAGAGTGATGTGAGGTGCAGGGGGGAGAATGATGTGAGGTGCAGGGGGGAGAGTGATGTGAGGTGCAGGGGGGGTCATTGAAGGTGCAGGGGGGGTCATTGGAGGTGCAAGGGGGGTCATTGGAGGTGCAGGGGGGTGATTGGAGGTGCAAGGGGGGTGATTGGAGGTGCAGGGGGGGTGATTGGAGTTGCAGAAGGGGGGTGATTGGAGGTGCGGGGGGGGTCATTGGAGGTGCAGGATAGAGAGATGTGTGATGCAGGGGGGGGAAGATATGTGAGGTGCAGGGGGGGGAGTGATTTGAGGTGCAAGGGGGGTGATTTGCGGTGCATGGGGGGTGATTTGAGGTGCATGGGGGGGAGAGTGATGTGAGGTTCAGGGGGGGAGAGTGATGTGAGGTGCAGGGGGGAGAGTGATGTGAGGTGCAGGGGGGAGAGTGATGTGAGGTGCAGTGGGGGAGAGTGATGTGAGGTGCATGGGGGGAGAGTGATGTGAGGTGCAGGGGGAGAGTGATGTGAGGTGCAGGGGGGGAGAGTGATGTGAGGTGCAGGGGGGCGAGTGATGTGAGGTGCAGGCGGGGAGAGTGATGTGAGGTGCAGGTGGGGAGAGTGATGTGAGATGCAGGGGGGAGAGTGATGTGAGGTGCAGGGGGGAGAGTGATATGAGGTGCAAGGGGGGAGAGTGATGGGAGGTGCAGGGGGAGAGGGATGTGAGGTTCAGGGGGCTGGGATGTGTGATGTGTGCAGGGGGTTATTGTGTGTTTGATGTGGAGGGGGAGTATTATGTGTGTGGGTGAGGAGGAGAGATGGGGGTATGAGAGATAGATGGGGAGTATCGCAAAGGTTGATAGTGAGGGGTTCTGGGGGAGATATGAGGATGATAATGAAGGGTGCTGGTGAAGATATGAGGATGATGATGAGGGGTGCTGGGGGAGATATATGAGGATGATGATAATGAGAGGTGCTGGAGGAGATATGATGATGATGATGATGATGATGATGATGATGAGAGGTGCTGGAGGAGAGATGATGATGATGATGATGATGATGATGATGATGATGATGATGATGATGATGATGATGATGATGATGATGATGATGATGATGATGATGACGATGATGATGACGACGATGATGATGATTTTACCCGTGCGGCCCAAATTTTTTTTCCTTGGAGAAGTTCGGCCCTTCTCACTTTATGAGTTGTGCAGGCCTGATTTCTAATCCATGCCAGTGGCAGGTAACACAACAGAGAGGATGCTAGAAAGAGCCTGCAACAGGAAACTAAAACTCATCCATCCCTTGTCCATCATCGTCTTCTGTTCCTCCTCATGATTGGAACCCTAGCGTTAAAAGCACTTAGAATTAAATTGATATCTCAATGGGATGAGGACTTAGGTGAGGTGTTAGATGAGGAAACATGGAACCAAATATTTCGGTTGGTTGCCTGGAGCACAATACGCACCACTCTGAAGGAAAACGCTTACAAAGTACTCACGAGGTGGTATCTCACACCACAGAAACTATCCAAATGTATACCGGGATACTCCTCACTATGCCCTAAAGGGTGTGGAGCCCACACCACAATGCTAAATATGTGGTGGACTTGCCAAAAAGTAGACGCCCTGTGGAGGAATATAAGAAACTGGCTGAGAAGGATACTGGGCCATCTACCATTTGACCCATGGCTATTCCTCCTCAACAGACCGGTCCAGGGAATTCCCGGAACCGATCTTGCACTCATTCGTCACTTTACAACTGCTCCTAGATGTGAAATAGCCTCAGTATGGAAACAGCAACAAGTACCTCCAATTTCTAAAATAAGAAATAGGATTTGGTATGTATGCCAATTGGAAAAATTGATTAGCTTATTAAATGATTCTGGCAATTTAAAAAAAAAAAACTTGGCAACCCTGGCTATCCCAATCAGATATCCAGGGTATAAACCTTTCATCGATTATGACATAATTAAACTACCGGCTGACACAGGCTCACCCCCAGAAGAGAACAGGCTAGACTCTGTCTTAGATGGTAACCTCTCGAAGACATAGCCCACATATGAACATACAATCGTGAAAATGCTAGCTAATGAGAGGACACCTTACAATCGAGAAAGCCTCTCCTCTCTCCCCCTCCCTCCTCCTTTCTCTTTTGTTTTTTCCCTTCTTGCTTTAAATCTGTGATTTACTTGATATGTGTAATTGTATGTCCTTGTATGTAAAATTATGTTTTCAATCAAATTTTAAATTTAAAAAAAAGAAAGAAAAAAAACACTATGTGTAAATGTTAAATAAAATTTGATGTCTGATTTAAAAATAAAAAGCACTTAGAGGACATTTCTGTCTTAAGACAGCATGGGAGACTGTTGTATTCTATTGTCAACTTAGTTTAAGTTGAGGACTTTACCCAAGTGTTTACTAATATTTAGTCATATTAAGTTACTGAGGACACCTGTCATTGGGATCTAATATCACTGCAGAACCAAGGAGCACAAAGAGAATAGAAGAATACTGTAGGCAGGTCTGGCACAATGATTGACACATTTTAGGTGTTTAATGACTGCTAGAAATTTTTACATATCGTATTCTCAGTTTCGTGTAGCATTGTTCTTTTTTTGCTACACAGTGATCACAAAATCACAGGGTTGTTATGTTTATTAATTAATTTTCACTACTTTAGTATAATGCTACATTTTTACTTATCACTTGCTGGAAGGGCATTTGGGAGATCTTGTTATCAGTTAACTACTGTACCGTCAATTAATTATTTTACCTTCATGCATATTCAATATGTGAACATTATTTGCCAAAACATCAGCTGTTAAAGTAAGATTGGTTGAGAAGCAATGCTCTGGGAAACTGAATGAAGGAAGCCATAGTCCAGGTCTGTGACAATTATTCTGCAGCATCGGATATTTTATTTTAAGGCTCCCTTAGCTGTACTTAGTGAGGAGTTACTGCCACAGTTACACAGTGAAGTTGTATATTGCTTCTTTTATTGATTGTTGTAGATTACACGAGAATTGGAAAATTTAATGGCAAATTTAATTGGAAATGAGTAATGTGCGGCTGCAAAAATATGTTTAGGCAGTAAAAGGTGGCATGCTAGGTCAGGCTCCTTCCCTTTTTATTGCCCAGCTAAATAGGGTCTAATAATAAGTAACCCATTTCTGTCTGCTGTCAGCCTAATCTTAAATTCAGAGTAGTAATAGCACGTTTTCAGATATTAAGAACAATACTGTTAACTGCTTTGATGCCTGAGGGACTTGAAGCTATGACAACTGTAGCATTGATTGATATAATCATGTTAAGGGGATGGCAGAAGGAGACCTTTGGTTGTATGTTTTGGGTAGACATCTTGGGTTGGACGGAGGGAAGGCTGGAACATTGGCAGGTTGCTGATGTTGAGCTGGTGTAGTCTAATAATGAAGCAAAGGGAACAAATGACAGATGTATTGTATGTCTTTATTTGTATAGCGCCATTAATGTACATAGCGCTTCACAGTAGTAATACACGTGGTAATCATATAAATAACAAATAAAATAAATAACAGGTCATGGATATAAGTGCTTCAGACATAAACGTAATATTTAGGAAGAGGAGTCCCTGCTCTGAGGAGCTTACAATCTAATTGGTATGTAGGAGGAACGTACAGAGACAGTAGGAGGGCATTTTGGTAAGTGCTTCTGCGGGGGGCCAAGCTTTATGTATCATGTGTCTAGTAATATCTACGGTGCTACTCATATGCTTCTTTAAGCAAGTGTGTCTTAAGGTGTGTCTTAAAGGTGGACAGAGAGGGTGCTAGTTGGGTATTGAGTTGAAGGGCATTCCAGAGGTGTGGGGCAGTCAGTGAGAAAGGTTTAAGGTGGGAGTGGGCTTTAGATACAAAGGGGGTAGAGAGAAGACATCCTTGAGCATAACGCAAGAGTTGGGATGGTGCATAGTGAGAAATTAGGGATGAGATGTAAGGAGGGGCAGAAGAGTGTAAAGCTTTAAAAGTGAGGAGGAGAATTGAGTGTGTGATACGGGATTTGATTGGAAGCCAGGAGAGGGATTTCATGAGGGGAGACGCTGAGACAGATTTAGGAAAGAGTAGAGCGATTCTGGCAGCAGCGTTTAGGATAGATTGTAGGGGAGACAGGTGATTGGCAGGAAGGCCGGACAGCATGAGGTTACAGTAAACGAGACGGTAGATTGGAAAAGAAGAGGAAAAATAAGTATTTTGAGAGATTAAATGGATGTCAATGGAAAGGGTGACCAACTCCAGTCTTCAAGGGTTAGCAACGGGTCAGGTTTTCAGGATATCCCTGCTTTAGCACTGGTGGATCAATCAGTGGCTCAGTTGAAGACCGAGCCACTGATTGAGCCACCAGTGCTGAACCAGAGATATCCTAAAAACCTGACCTGTTGCTAGCCCTTGAGGACCGTAGTTGTATACTGCTGGTCTAGTGTATTGATTTCTCTTTTGCTCTCTAAATTCTTCCACCCCTATGCAGCATATTGGATAAGGGCCTATGCGCGAAAGGAGGAGATAATTGGAAGACAGCAGGTACTGATTTTGACCTAGCTTTCTGCCCCCAGCATTGGATATTTAGGAAATAATGGAATTTGCCAGAGGTTTAAATTGCTAAGTGCCTGTCCTACTCTGCATGTGATGATGAAGGGCAAGAAATGACTTTCCATGCCTTACACTAAATGCTAGTCACATGCAGGTGTGGGTAGCACTTACTGTTCTTACCTATGATGAATTGCTTTGTAGCATCTCGTCTTTTCAAGTCCTTTCATGTGCTCTCCATTCATCCTCAACAGCTGACTTTAGGAATTCTGTTTCTATCTCCCTAAAGTCTGATCAGACAAAGAGAAAATATATCTATATACTGTATATAATTTTACTTAGTATAAAAGCTGACAGAATGCTTAATTCTCTTGTATTTTGAAAGCCAGATAAGATAATACAGAGGATTAGGAAATTTACTGAATTTGGCATCTTAATTTAGATTGAATCAATGTATGTTTTAGCTCCTAAAATACTGTACTTAGGAGTAATTGTACCACAACCACCTTTTGCCTTGGTGCTATGTGGAATTCCCCTAATTTCCCACTTGTGGAATGGATGAGATTCAGAGACACATGATCGTCTTGCAATTGCAAGAAGTGAAATACTGGCATTGAAGCTTCCTGTCAGATCATACGGTTTAAAGTTTCTGACCTGGAAGCTGGAACCAGATGTTTATTATGATACAGTACAAGAGCTGCTAAATTGCTTTTAAGAGGTTACTTACAAACCCCAATTGCTTTTCAATTTGGAAACATTATACCACTTCATTATCAAAATTAAATCTTGTTGATGCGGTATAAAATATGTTGATGTCAGTATGCCCGTGCACTATTAATTACTTGAACAAACTCAGTATTGCTAATCAGGTCATCTAAGAAAAGAGCAGCCATCTTAAAAACCTCCCATTTACTTAAAATCTTAATATAACACATTTGCAACAAGGAGAACTAAGTCAGATATACTTTCAAAATCATTCTTGTTAAATTATAAATAAAACATACAGGACACCTGCAAACTCATATTGAACCCCCAAAATAACCACAACATATATATAAGCATATAAGTGTCAGATAGGAGTGCTACTGAGCATTGCAATATATATTTAAAACCAGAGACAGAACATGAAACACAGACAGAGCTCTGCCGTGTAGTGGCTCCGGGGCTTACAACACTTTGGCCAAAATGTTAAACTAAAAGACCATTTTATTTAATAGATATCTATACATATATATTTAGGCACTGTACCGTGTATAGGTTTCACTGGATGTGCACTGAGCTCTGTCTGTGTTTCATGTTCTATATCTGGTTTTAAATATATATCGCAATGCTCAGTAGCACTCCTATGTGACACTTATATGCTTATATAAATGTTGTGGTTATTTTGGGGGTTCAATATGAGTTTGCAGGTGTCCTGTATGTTTTACAATTCTTGTTCAGCTGGTGTTAGCTTATTGGAGGGTGGCTCTTCCTATCTTGTTGAAGCTCACCCCCTCCCACATTTAAATGGTTAAAAGCTCACTCCATAGCATCTCCCACTCTCAGGGGAACTTGCTTGCTTGCAGTATGATTGTGACAAATCTAATACAGAGTGCCTTTCTTGGTAATGTACAGGTTAATACAAGCTTCAATCAGACTTAGAACTATGCAACTAATTTTGACAGATTTATTATAAATCATTCTTCCTGGTAATGCACAGGTTATTAAGAATTTATATTAGTGTTAGGGACCCTTGAGATGTGGTCTGCCGTGTAGTGGCTCAGGGGCTTACAACACTTTGGCCAAAATGTTAAACTAAAAGACCATTTTATTTCATAGATATTTATACATATATATTTAGGCACTGTACCATGTATAGGTTTCACTGGATGTGCACTGAGCTCTGTCTGTGTTTCATGTTCTGTCTCTGGTTTTAAATTATAAATAAAACAGCCAGCAAATCCCTCCAGAACACTGAACTATTAGTATTTAATTCAACATCCATCAGCATAGTATGCATTTTCAATATCCCTAGTTCAGTGTTTTTCAAGGGTTCCTAGTTATCCTTGGGTTCCCCGGCATCCCCATAGGATTCCATGCAATTTCCAATTTTCAGGTCATTTGAAAAATGTACAAAATACAGAAGAATTTACAATACATTTGATCTCAGACACACAATTACAGAGGGTTGGGGTTCCTTAAAATGCATCTGATCTCAGACACGCTATTAGAGAGGGTTGGGGTACCTTACAATGCATCTGATCTCAGACGCTATTAGAGAGGCTTTGGGTCCTTACAATGCATTTGATCTCATACGCGCTATTATAGAGGGTCTGGATCCTTTACAATGTATCTGATCTCAGACGCTATTAGAGAGGGTTGGGGTCCTTACAATGTATCTGATCTCAGACACACTATTAGAGAGGGTTGGGGTTCCTTCGGCTAAATCCATGCTGCCGCAGACCGCTCGGAGGCGTCCTTAAGGCATTTATCGCGTCCATGGACCATGCAGGCGGCAACAGGAGGGGGCGCGCATTGCGCGAGATCAGTTGAAACTGATTTATATGCGCCACAGCAGGTCATGTGAGACTTTCACCCAATGAGGGGGATGTCACGGAGGCGCATGCCTCCATGCAGGCGAAGGCAGTATGGACCTGCCCTTATAGTGCATCTGATTTTAGACGCGCTATTAGAGGGGGTTGGGAACGATCGTCAAACTTAGCTAATAACTTATCCTTGTGCAGATGCATTGATGCACATATTAAAGGGGACATTTTTAAATAAAAAGAAACGGCAGCTTGGACTGCTGCTTTAACATGTCTAACACAGATTTTATAGATAAAATATGTTTTCCCTGGTGCTTCCAGTTAATAACTTTTATTAAGCATCCTTCCGTCTACATATCATTTGTGCCTGGTGTGAAGATGAACCTGATAAAATTCTCATCCGTCTTTAACTTAATTATAAAACGTCAGCACCAGGCAGATATATACTTACATTTACAAAACCAGCATGGCACAGGATACAATGTTTCAAAGTGGCTAGTGGGAGCTGTCATATAACAGAGTATTTAACAGAGTAATGTATAATTAACAAACACCTCTATTTCACAGCATTCCACATGTGGGTGTGTAAAGTAGACATGTAATGTAGGTATTTATACAAGCATAAGGTGATGGAAATCCTCACCTGGCATAGATATGGAATAAGTGGTATTGAGATCTATACTGTCATCTACGGCAGTGAGGGCTAGTCTTTTTTAGGCAGACTGTTAGCTCAGAAATACTAAACCAAAAATTACATCAAATCAGCTGATTTCAGCTCTGTAGCTGTTGGGAGCTGCGAGATTGATAGCACAAATGGAATCTCTTAGTTGAAGCCTGTGTCCTGTATCACAGCTTTGGGATTGATAACGCTCTATGTTATCAATCTCACAGCAGTAAACAGGACTGCTGTAATCTCATGAAGAATGGATCAAATTAAATACGTTGACAAAGAATGGATTAAGAAGTGCAAAACATCTGAAGAAAAGTATATGGAGTACATGTTTCCAGAGATAATCCATGGCTGCTTGATTATACATTTAGCTCAACACCTGAAAGATCAGAGGCTGAGATGGATTTAGTCCCAAGAGCCAAAAGCAAGCAGAATAATTGATTGGTTTGCAGTAATTAATCATCTCTTTAATTAATCTTGAAAGTGTAGCTTTTCATTTTTTAAATGTGCAATTTAATGCAAATGGTGAAATAAAACAACCAGCTGTCCTGCAATGACCGTTAAATGTCCTAAGTGTATCCTGCTCTATTTGTTTGGTAAAATTATGTTACATATTTGGGGATTCGTTTACTAAATGGTGAACATCTTGCTTGATAGAATGTGCTATGGAAAATGCCTGATCCTATGGTGTTTTCCTTGAATTTCTACCAGATTATCTCAAATAAATTTATAAGGCAACAATGAACCCTAAGAGACTAATTTGAACATTCTGACTGAGTCCTATTTATTAGTGGAAGATATTTATTATGCCGTCAGATTCTAAATATTGGATTGTATCACTTTATGAATTTCAACGTAATAGAAACAAATATCATAAGACATGATAAGGATACAGTTTAAAAAAGTGCATGTGTTATTTTTACAATAAAGACCAACTGGTATATATACACCTCTCAACATTCGGTGTGTGTATATATATACATATATATGTGGTCGACAAATCACCCAAAAATCTACTCGCCGAACCAAAAAATCTACTCGCCACGTATCCCTGCCCCCAGCCTGCCATTAGTCCCGCCCCTAGCCCCGCCCCCACTTTTAAAAAAGGCGTAAATTGCTACTAAGAATTGAGTGTGTGAGTGTGTGACTAGTCGGGTGGGTAAGTGTGTGAGTAGGGTGGTTGAGTGTGTGAGTAGGGTGCGTGAGTGTGTGAGTAGGGTGGGTGGGTGAGTGTGTGAGTAGGGGGTGAGTGTGTGAGTTGTGGGTGAGTTGTGGGTGGGTAACTGCAGCGTATTTTCTCAACGTTACATCAGCGCTGATGGCCCTGCAGGGGCCTGTGGCAGAAAGAGGCGCGGAAGGGGCTTGCTGCCGGAAGGGGGAGGAGTGAAAGCGCTGATGAGAGGAGGGAAAGTATTGCTGAGAGGCGGGGGAGGGGGGAAGGCACTGCTCAGAGAGCCGGAGGTGGGGTAATCTCCCTCAACAACATAAACCCGCCTCCGGCTTTTTTTTTTTCTCCAGCGCGAGCGGGGGAAATTAAACAGCAGCGCGAGCAGGGAAAAATTAAAAAAAAATCACGTGTGCTGCTTGGGCCAATAGGAGCTCGCCACGGTGTTAAATCCACTTGCCCCGGGCGTGCAGATGTATAGGTTTGTCGAACACTGTGTATATATATATATATATACATATACATATTGTGACTCACTTTTTTAAAGTATATCTCACTGATTCTCCACATCCACAGTCTCAAAAACGTCAAGGCTAATTTAAATATGTAAATTATATTAATATGATTTAAATTAGTATATTTCTCTCTCATTTTTTTCTCTCTCTCTCACTCATCTCCAGCAAAAGCCCTTTTTCAGGGTTCTGGGTGGAAAATCCTTTCTTTGTGAACTGCTTGCAATTTTTTTGCAGATAAAAAATAGCAAAATGCACATATTTGGCGAACTTAAGGGAAAAGTCTCTAGATTTATGTATACTATTGTACATGCTAAAACACACCACTGCTTAATGGCTGAGGTCCTGTTGAAAGTTAAACTCCCATCAACTTTACAATAGGCTTTAAGTGGAACACAGACAGGACTGGTGGATAGATTGGGTGTACCAACTACATTTAATACTACATACATTTCAGCATATGGCTCATAAAACAATCTAGCCCTCTGTTCCAAAATATGTCCCCATTTAGTCCAAGTATAAGAAAGGACATCAGTATGTGTTTAGAGGTTGGAAAGCTTGTAACATCTCAACTACTTGTTGGTCCAATAAAAGGTATTATACCCCTTACTCCCTCTCCCTCACTAATATGGCAGATAACCTCTGTAGCAGTTAAAATTGAATACAAAGAAAATTAGCACATTCATATGCACATTATAGGTCGGGGACAGGGTGAGGTTGATTTTTCTATTAAATACCAAAAGAAGAATTAACATCAAATATGTTTACGATTTAATTCAAAAATGTTATCCAAATAATGTTCAAAACAAAGATGTAGGAAGTGTTTGTAAGGAATCCTTACCTGCATTACCGCAGACCTCCGCTCTGGCACCAGCTCTATTTACAGAGCGTGCGCGCTCGCACAGCTCTTCTTCTGTGCCACAGAGCTTAGCTCCGCCCCCTCAGATGCGCCGCGCACACACGTGATGACATGCACCGCTCCCCAGCTGTGTGTCAAGTGTTCTATTAGCCCACTTGTCTCCTTTCCTCTGCTCCGCATCCTGTATCATTGGATCTGGTTTCCTTTATATGCCTTGCTCATTCACTCCTGCTTTGCTGAGCATAACTGGTTGTAGCCTTGAGTTCCTGCGCTTTGTTGTGCCTTGCTCCCTTGTCCTGTGTTTTCCCTGCATCTTGATTCTTTGTGTACCGACCCGGCTTGAACTCGGAACCTCTCTGGATACTGACCCCGGCTGCCTTCGACACTGCGGACCTCTCAAAACCTGACCACGGCTTTACGGATCAATACTACTCTAACTTCTCCAATCCAGGCCACGGCTATACGGATCAAAGCTACGATTACCTCTCCAACCCCAGACCACGGCAATACGGATCACTACAATTCTAATCTCTCCAGTTCCAGACCACGTCTTACGGACTTTACTACTCTTACTTCTCCAACCCAAGACTCTGGCAAGTATCTGCTAACCCACTCTCTCCGATCCGGCTACATTGACAATCCGCCTGCCAGGCGCGCTTCCGCTGCTGTGGGTGCGTGGTTTAATACCTTTCCACCTCAGTACCAGGGTCCTGCCTTGCTCGTGGGCAGCGCAAGCGTTACAGTGCTACTGTGTTATTAATTAAGAATAATATTCTCATCAAATTAAAGATATTTTATTTATTTTTGAAGGAGTTGGAGTGAATTGAAACTGCACATATTGGTTTCAGCAAAACAAAAAAACATGTATACGAGAGAAGGATTTTGGGAAATAAAAGTATGAATGCAAAAATATGAACACACACACACACACACACACACACACACACACACACACACACACACACACACACACACACACACACACACACACACACACACACACACACACACACACACACACACACACACTATTCTGCTTTATTCAAGAAAATGGATTTTTCGAAGGCCTATGACCTTTGAGAAACATGGTAAAACGAAAACGTATTCAAAATATTCTATGGAAAGTTACAATGACAAAAATGATGGATGATCTAAGAACAAAGAAAAAAAAGAGTCTTATAATAAAATAAAGGCTGGAAAAGATCTTTAGACAAAGCTGTCATGAAATATCATTGAGGTAACCAGACGTTCTGTTTATTGTAACCCTTGAACGATAGTAAGTATTTGCTTCAAACTTTTGTACACAGTTAGAATTCTATATTGTTTTGAATCCTAAAGAATTAAGTTTCCATGTTTTACATTGAAGCATACTGTGTTTTCCGTCGTAATGCTGCTTTAAGTTAAGATTCTTGTTGTTTGCTTTGTTCATATAGATAGTCTAAAACATGTTGAAAGAATTGGCAATGGATATTGGTAATATTTACTAAGCAGTCTTCTGCCATTATATACCTTCCAGCCCAAACACTGGGCCAATGTGATTAATCATTAATGCATTTGTTTAGCTGCACTGCCATGCAGTGCTATAGGTTGCTAAGCAAAGCAATGCTTTTCCATGCTCCCCATTAACAAATCGGTTACATTAGATTGATTTCTAAGCCAGAAGAGTTCATATATTTGGTTAAGTACTTCAGTACCATAGCATTTCAAGAAAATCAAATATTACTATTAACCGCAAATAAGTCCTTTGCTCTTGTGCAACCGTAACCCTTTCAGTGCCGGAGGAATGTTCCACCACCTGGTCCACTGATCATCCGACCCTTCATCATCACGTAACCACTCTTCGCACCGATCACATGACTGACGGGCAGGGGGCCACACCCCTCCCCTTCAGTGTGTGGTACTGATCGTGTGGAGCCCCTAAAAAGCTAACAGAGGCCAACGACATACGCTGAACTGAATGTACATGCACTGAATGTTAGTATCTTTCCCCTGACTTTGATAATAAAAACACAGATACCCAGCAAGCTCTAATAAACCCCCCAAATTTACCACAAAATATATATATGTATATAAGTGTCAAAAGAAGTGCTACTGGGCATGGCTAAATGTATATAACAAGAAACAAAGACGCCCAGAGCAACATCCAATGCAACAAAAGTACACAGTGAAATACCTATATATTTCTTGAAAAAGGGTCATTTAGTTAACCCTTTGGCCAAAGCGTATAAGCCTGCGAGCCACATCAAGGCATGACCAATTTGCAGGTCCTAACACTAACTGATTAAAATTATTATTTACCGCCATAATTAGAGGAAGAATGGTCCTAGCATTAAACCTGTCACAACCAGCTGCAAGAAAAGAAAACCTGCTTACTCCGAAAGTGTGGAGGGGCGAGCTTAAACCCTGGGAGGGAGGAGCCACTAACCTCCTTCTTAGAGCTTGCTGGGTATCTGTGTGTTTATTAACTTTGTCCAGCTGGTCTCAGCTGTTTTGGAGGTCTGTGGCTCCTAACTCCCAGGGTTTAAGCTCACCCCTCCCCACTTTCCAAGTAAGCAGGTTTTCTTTTCATGCATCTGGTTGTGACAGGTTCAATGCTAGGACCATCCTTCCTCTAATTATAGAGGTAAATAAGAAATGTAATCAGTTAGTGTTAGGACCTGCAAATTGGTCATGCCTTGATGTGGCTTGCAGGCTTATATGCTTTGGCCAAAGGGTTAACTAAATTAGCCTTTTTCAAGAGATATATAGGTATTTCACTGTGTATTTTTGTCACCTTAGATGCTGCTCTGGACTTCTTTGTTTCTTGTCCCCCAGACTTTGAGAAAGATTTTTGGAATGTCTAGAGCAGGAGTGGCCAACTCCAGTCTTCAAGGGCCACCAACAGGTCAGGTTTTCAGGATATCCCTGCTTCAGCACAGGTGGCTCAATCAGTGATTGAGCCGTCTGTGCTGAAGCTGAGACTGATTGAGCCACCTGTGCTGAAGAAGGGATATACTGAAAACCAGACCTGCTGGTGGCCCTCAAGGACTGGAGTTGGCCACTCCTGCTCTAGTTTCTGAAGTTACCATGGTAACTTTTAGACTGCACTGGACTTTGGCCAGATCCCAATTTTGCCCTCCCGATCATGAAATATTTGAAATGCTTACATCTCCTGAACAGAGCATCACATTTAAAAAATAAAAACATTGTTGGAAAGGTCAAGAAGAGACCTCCCAAAGTAAGTAAACATAAAAGCGAAAATGTGCAATCTGTGCAGACTACTGCTTCAAGGCTTCCTATAAAGCAGGCAGACGTGAATGTTGTTACTTACTAAATATCTATTACTGTTTGGAACATAACATTACCTGAAGATAATTTTGGAAAATGACTGATTGTCAGTTGTATTTCTCTTAGAGACTAGGGAAATAGGTTATTGGCACAATAAAGCATCTAGAGGCATCTAAAATGTCAGGCTAATAGCAAGAACCAGTAAGGCTTTTAATTACCTTCTGTGCAATTTTTTTTTAATTGCTTCGATGGCTGCAGCGCTTAGTGAGCCTCTTACTGAGCAGCTGCAGCTGCTTTAATTTAAACATTTCAGGGAGCCCACAGAAAAAAAAGTGGAAAGGGACATGATGGGGATAGAAGGCATTGTGTAGGGATTGCATGGGAGATATAGGAGGCATTGTGTAGGGATTGCATGGGAGATATAGGAGGCATTGTGTAGGGATTGCATGGGAGATATAGGAGGCATTTTGTAGGGATTTCATGGGAGATATAGGAGGCATTGTGTAGGGATTGCATGGGAGATATAGGAGGCATTGTGTAGGGATTGCATGTGAGATATAGGAGGCATTGTGTAGGGATTGCATGGGAGATATAGGAGGCATTGTGTAGGATTGCATGGGAGATATAGGAGGCATTGTGTAGGGATTGCATGGGAGATATAGGAGGCATTGTGTAGGGATTGCATGGGAGATATAGGAGTCATTGTGTAGGGATTGCATGGGAGATATAGGAGGCATTGTGTAGGGATTGCATGGGAGATATAGGAGGCATTGTGAAGGGATTGCATGGGAGATATAGGAGGCATTGTGTAAGGATTGCATGGGAGATATAGGAGGCATTGTGTAGGGATTGCATGGGAGATATAGGAGGCATTGTGTAGGGATTGCATGGGAGATATAGGAGGCATTGTGTAGGGATTGCATGGGAGATATAGGAGGCATTTTGTAGGGATTGCATGGGAGATATAGGAGGCATTGTGTAGGGATTGCATGGGAGATATAGGAGGCATTTTGTAGGGATTGCATGGGAGATATAGGAGGCATTGTGTAGGGATTGCATGGGAGATATAGGAGGCATTGTGTAAGGAATGCATGGGAGATATAGGAGGCATTGTGTAGGGATTGCATGGGAGATATAGGAGGCATTGTGTAGAGATTGCATGTGAGATGTAGGAGGCATTGTGTAGGGATTGCATGGGAGATATAGGAGGCATTGTGTAGGGATTGCATGGGAGATATAGGAGAGCATGAAACCTTTGAAAAAAATAAAATGGGCTTTCAATTTATTTGAGACGACCTTGGTTTCTGCTCATTGCGTCTCTTGCGAAGGCTGACATGGCATGACAGATGAAGGGATTGGGGTGCTCAAACCCGCAGCAACTCCATCCAATAACATGGGTGATTAAATATTAACCCTGGAGATACCAGTGGGAGTGGGTAGGTAAATGTAGACTTAGTAAGCATCACAGTGACAACAGCCAAACTTAACTATAGCAGTCTTAACCAATAAGCCCCACTCACGTCACCTCCAGGGTTCTTCTGCCGGCGTGCCAGCCATGAAGGATCCAGAATCCAGATATATCCAGTAGAAAAAACGAATGGCGCACAGCCAGGGAGCCAGGTGTGGAATAAAAAACTTTTCTTTTATTGCAGCATGGTGAGAGACAAATTCACCCCCTTGGGGGACACAGACAGGGATCTCCTACGCGTTTCGGACCAACGGGTCCTTTATCAAGGAGTATCTTTTTTTTGCTGTAATGTCTTCCTCTGCTTTCAACACTGTTTCTGACAATATCCTGTCATAATTCTTAAAACCTTCCAAATCTTTAAACTTTTGTAATTGTGATTGGAGATCCTTAATTTGTGTTTGCAGATGTTTCCTCTCATTTGCTTTTTGCTCTATAATGAGTTCCATAAGCTTGAAACTGCACTGGTCTAATGTAAGAACCCATTGCTGTTCAAACTGAGGAGTGGTGAACCCAAATGTTGGAACTTTTTTTACACGCAAACCCCTGGGAATCCTTTTATTTAGTATATAGTTCTCCAGGGAGATGATATCCCACCACGCTCTGATGTTCAAAATTAAAAGTCTCTCCAATCTTTGGAAGTGTGTTTTCAGATCTGAAATGTCCTTAGTGTCAGCATGGATATGGCATGACAAATGTCTTCTGAGTAACTCGGATCAGAACTTTATCACAACATATAGGAGCAGGGCTGTAGGAAATAACAGGGGTAGAACCTCAGAAGTCCGTTAAATCTGCGATACTAACGTGACGTTACGTAAAGAGTCAGTTTCCCTCAGTTTAACGGGTATCCACAAAGCTAATGAAATGCAAAAACAACGGCCGTTCGGCAAGCTAGCATCGTTACAGCTGAATTAACAGGGATTTTCGTTGAACAGAGACATGTTAACCAATACGCTGCACGTGCGCATTGACTTTAACGTCCTTTCCAAAGAATGCGCATGCGTAACTGATGCGTTCTGCACAAAAATGAGGAGATGATTTTCTGTTAATATTGTTCTCGTTATATGAGCTGTACATTTGTTCTCCTGTTATTGTTCGCACACAGTGAAGTAACAGTGTGGGAATAAAAGTTTTGTGCAGTATTCCTGTCTCTTGGTAATTATTGTTATAATACGTACAGTAGACACATTATTGTACGCCCACCCTTAATACACTGAAGATTATATACCATATTACTGTAGGTCAGACAAACATATCCTACATTCACTTTAATCACTAAAACCAGAGTATAGGTTATTACAGGGGTTCGCAAACTGGGGGGCGCGCTAGATTTTCTGGGGGGGGTGCGGCAGTTATAGAGTTCCCGCGCTCTCCCCCCAAGCATTTAAATTAAATGCCGGGGGACAGCGCGAGGCCTCTGTAACACACTTACCTTCCAACGACGCGTCATTTGACACCGGGGCCGAGCAGGGGGAGGGGGGAGGCGGCGAGGCGAGCAGGCACGGGTGCGCACAGGGAAAAGTTTGTGCACCCCTGGGTTATTACATGAACTACCTCACACATTATCATATGCATCTCATGATGTGTTTCAGACATTTATATGATCCATAATATATATCTTTGTTTGACATGTAATGAAAGAGTTAAGTCCTACACTCAGTAAAGTCATTTGGGTACAACTTTAGGCCCTTTTTTCTTGTAGGCTCTTCCCAGTAATAACGCTATAATAATCCTGGCCTGGATGTGAGTAACGTCAGGCTTTTATGTGACCTGATTATCGTAACGTTATTTCTATGCGCTAACATGAACGGAAGTTTGTGGAAATGCGATGTTAGGTTAACGGATCTGTAACGGTGTTTCCCTGGCCCAATCTCATGTTGACCCCCTTCTGTGGAAACTGACCCATATTACATGTGGTGAAGCGTGCTGCACCTGCTGGCTTACAGAATCCCTGAGTCTCCCGCGATGGTATGGGGGATGGCATCAGGACTGGCTTATGAGGTATTGCTGAGTTATACTCACTCATGGTAGAGTGCCTCCATCTCTTCCAGACCCCCAGCGTAGTAGGGAGGAGTCTCTGAAAGAGAACCTCTTTGTGCACCTTCTTCCCAAATGACTCCACAATCAGGACAGAAGCGATCTTTATCTTTGACATCCTTTATTAACAACAGCACTGGCAGACTGCCCATCATAGCGGCTGGTCTTTTAACCGCTCATCTCAGGTTGCCAACCCAAAGGAAGTCCCTGGACACCACTCCTAGTCAGGGCCCTAGATGCTGTCCTTGCTCTAGGATATCACTCACTCTCCCCCAAGTGGAAGAGGAATAGGGGAGACCAAGCTCCACACAATCCTGTGTGATCCCTGCCTCCCTCAAGAGGGGAGAGGCACTACTAAAATTAAGGCGGCACTGCTCATAAGTACAGCTAGGAGGAGGGCACCAGGTCTGTCCCATGATTGGTCATGCTCAGGCCTCATGTCACCGCCTCCCACTGTCACTCATCAAGGAGATGGAAAACCCCATTGTGACTACTGGCAGCCTGATTCTACCAGGGCTTGCTGCCTGGCGCAGGGCAGGTTAGTAGCCAAAGGTGGCATGGCTACACTTCATTACAGAGAAAATATTAAGGTCCATAGACACATTTTTTTTAATTCACTCTTTTTTTTATTGGAAATATATAACCAAGGATACAGAGTTGTCATGAGCACATGACTGAGACATAGACACATTTTAATGGAGTTAGCACCCATCAGTGAATATGGACCTAAGTATCATGAAGTCTTTAGTCCAAAAGATTTCACCAGCAACATGATTCTCAGTAATATGTGGCATCACATCCATGATTAGATTGCCACGGTGCTACAGCTATTAGATTAAATGTATAACAGTAATGTTGTAATACTTGCATTAGGGATGTGTGCAGCAAATAAAAATACCACGTGTGAGCACATTCACATGTCTCAGACAGGTCTGCAACCTGACTTTTCCCAGTATCTCTTAGCATATAGTGCTTCCACTGCAGCCAGGAATTCTGGGAAATAATATACAAATGAGCACACAGTGTCACCTTTTGCGTTATGTCCCTTTTAACATGGACCCTTATAAGCTTATGCCTGCCGTATTACACAGCTTTTTCAGCCTTGGTTAAAGAAGTGCAGAGCCAGTAACCCTACTCACAGACAGCTAAAGGGATGTGCACATTTTCGCTTTATGTTAGTGAATTTTACAAAACCGGCAAACTATGCACAAAAACATTGCGTGGCATTAAAACTCAATATTCAAGGTCATGTGGCCCTTTACATACTGCCATTTACTGCCGTTATTGTGAACATTTTGCAAAAGCCTGGCAAAATTAGCAAAATCGGCAATATTCTGGCAAAATGTTGTGAAATTGAGGAGATTCTGGCAATGAGAAAACCACCAAAAATGTTGTGAACCGATTTTGACGACATTCACACAACTCCAACTGTCATCAATGACACCCAGACAGCATTGTTACTAAGATAAGCTTCATATTAGCTATATGTTATATACAGGTATGTTATAACCTTACATGATATTTATTGAGTGCGTATGGTTTTTATTTTTAGCATGAAGTTGAAAATTACTTTTTTTTTTATGTTCGAGGAATGTCACGGGTAATATCTAACCTTTCGGTAAATGTCAGCTTGATAATGACTGCTTTTTTGTTACTCTTTCTGACCATAAAGATCCTACTTAACAAGACTGTAATGGAAAATAACCAGTATCTGAGTATGTGAGATTAAAAGTGACAATACTAATTGACTGCAGAGGTATCTACATGAAAAGAGACCAGAAAAATCATTTAAGTCTTAATGAAATTGGACTTGATATTTGAAAAAGCATTACATCTTTCCTGTGTTTGGCAGGCTAAATTAATTGCCTCGTGCTTTTAGCAGAATAGCTTCAGGTACAACAATGGAGGGGTTCTTACAGAAGAACTGTTTCCTTTAAATGTTATTATTTGTATTATTATTTTTGTGCCACTGTTGTAAACCATTTACCACAATTTCCCGCCATTTTGTCTTTATAGGGTGGTTATATACGTGCTGTACATATTATTATAATAATATTCCTTTAGCCTCTGGCTCGAACATTCCTTTTATACTACTATCATTTTTGTTTCTTTAACTCGCAACTATTCGCAATTTCGCTTTGCCTATGTTTCTCTCAAACTTTCAGAATAGTTGGAAAATTTGAAAAAATATTCTATAAAACTCTTTAGCTATAAAACTTTGGTTACATTTGAAAACTTAAATTCAACATTTCAAATTTTGCTTTGACTTGTTAATTTTGACCATAAATTTTTCTCTCTCCCTCCCCTCTCTCTCTGTCCTCTCTTCCCTCTCTCTCTGTTTTCTCTCTCCCCTCTCTCTCCCCTCTCTCTCCCCTCTCTCTTCCCTCTCTCTCCCTCTGTCCTCTCTTCTCTCTCCTCTATGCCCTCTCTCTCTGTCCTCTCTCTCTGTCCTCTCTCTTCTCTCTCCCATCTCTTCTCTCTGTCTCTCCTCTCTCTGTCTCTCCTCTCTCTGTCTCTCCTCTCTCTCTCTCTTTCCCTCCTCCTTTCCCTCCTCTCTTTCCCTCCTCTCTTTCCCTCCTCTCTTTCCCTCCTCTCTTTCCCTCCTCTCTGTCCTCTCCATTTTTTGGGCCCAGACTTACTAAACTCCAATAATTCATTTAACGTTACTTTAACCTCCGTTGACGTAACGTTAATAGCATAAATGTACTTATGACACTCTGTTAATAACCAGCAAAAATAACAACACATTATTTAGGCACCTAAAGCTGCTGTTACTCCCACCCAGATATTGAAATAGAGCAAAAGCAATAAGCAAAACAATATGTTTAGGTATGATCTCCATTACATAGTATTATTCCCCTGCATTCTGTATTTCACTCGTCTTATTCCTCCAGTATACATTAAATAAAAATATCACTTGTGAGCACAGTCACGTCAGACAGGTCTGAAACCCTATCTTCACCATATACAATGCTTCCACTAAAGCCCGGGATTCTGGGAAATGAGATGCAAATGGACACACCGTATCTCCTCCAGAAGCTTAATTCTAGTGTATGGCCGAGAGTAACGTCAAGACTCAAATAGCATCACATTATTTGAAGATAACATAGCATTATCATGAAATAACATGACGTCGTCGGTAACCCTATCCTAATTAGCTCGAGTACGGATGTTATATTTGCAGATGTAGCCGTGACCCCGGATTCACCCCATTGAGCGGGAGGTTACGCTTGCAACTAGTAGTTGTAAAAGCCCGCGAAGGAGGAGAGTGCATTTGGCGGGAGAGAGACTGTCCCTTGACCCAGCAGCCCTGCGGGGAGGGTCAGGTGAGAGAGGCTAGCCAATGGGCAGAGGAGGTGCCAGGGATATAGGCAGTGGTTGCACGCACGTGAAGCAGAGCTGAATGGAGAGGAGAGGAGACGGGGAGTCTGTGAGGGGAGGTTGAACCGCGCAGGCCAGGAGCCCCAGGCCCAGCTAGCCCTGAGTCACCTTAGAGACAAGCTGAGCTAGGGATCACCTTAGTAAGGTTCCTGTTCCCCTAGTACTGTAAGTTTTGACCGGGAATATACTGTCGAGAGGGAGGTCTGGGCTCAGACCCGCCCCCTTGGAGTTGCCGGTGTCCGGGTGGGAGCGCCCCGGACCCTAGAGAGATAGAGTGGTATCAACGTACAGAGACTCTTTTTGAAGATCGTGGCAGTTCCGAGCACCGGAGTGCTCGGCAGGTATTTCATCAAGTGCACCAACTGTATCATTCATTCATCCGAGACATAGTGGCTGCGCAGTCACCCATACACACACCTAGGGCCTGCTGTGAGCGGGAGGACTAATCCGTAAGGATCGGACACGGGGTGGGCTCACCCGGTGGCGGGTGTGGGGGGATTATTGTTGGCGTCCGCCGTGGCGCAGGTTGTGGGGCGTCCGCCGTGGCGCTAGGAAATGTGGACGTCCGCCGTGGCGTGTTATAAACTGTGTATCCGTATATAGGAATGTTATGGCATGTAATGTACTGTGAGTGATCTGCAAGTAAAAGAGATTGGTTTTAGAGCTTGGCTGTGTAAGTGTAATTCTTGCATATACGTCCTGCGAAGACCCACTCCCCCTTTGGTGGGAGCTGTCGCAGGTGGAGGCGCTGCACCTGTTATAACTATTGCGCGCACCCCAGGCTCTCCGTGGCAGAGACTTAGACCCTGTGATCCAGCAGGTAATACAGCACATAGTAACAGCTTGCTAGTGATAGGAAGCAGGGTTACACATATGAAAATGAAAGGAGGATACCTGGCGCTTAAAGAGTCACTTTGAGAAAGTGGCGTGCCTACGTCACAAAACGCGTTAGGGTGGGAGGAGTTAGGATCCCGTGAGAGCAGTGCAGTGCAGCATCTGTGGTTTGAGAGGTGAGGAGTCTGCCAGAACCCTTAGTTGCAATCCGGAACGCAGCCGAGTGGAGGGAGAGACTCTAATACACCTAACCGGAGAAGTTATGCTGTGAGAGAGCCCTTCTCATCCGGAGCAAACACAGGAGGCACAAGCTGCGGACGGCATCCTTATGAAGTTTTGATACGCATGTATTCATGTGAGTACATGTGAGTAACCATCCAATTGTTTTTAGTGCAGGCTAACCAGCCGTTTTTAGGCTTGTTGAAGCCGTTTTTTTAATAAATTTGTGACCCCCTTCTTTGCTATTGTTCAATTCCTTGTCTGGGGGCTCGTGGAGTTCGGGTGATTCTGGGAATCACGAAATCCCAAGAGACAAAGGAAGCCCCCAGGGGATTCGTGGTGTAGAAGAACGGAAAGGGAATAAAGCACAGATTGTCTCCACTGTACCCTGAAAGAAACACTCCTGTAAGTGTATTCAGTCCACACTGGGGAAGTTGGTATTAAGGGGTTAACATCTAACATCAGTAGTACTGCGCAATGGTGTACTCTTCTATCAATTTCAGGTGTATTGAAGAGCAGCAGCAGTGAAGAAAAACTACAGCCATCCACTTCAAGTTTTGGACTTTGAGACACTCTTTAAAGATCAGACTGTTTCATAAGGACACAGTGACTCTTTAAGCGCCAGGTATCCTCCTTTCATTTTCATAGTCCTGTATGCAAATTGAGATATTTGCTTTGTGGGAAACCTATGGCAGCTTTGACCTCTTGTTAATCACATTTGGTATTTGTTTTTCACGTGTATGTCACACATATCTAGGTTTAGCGCTTGAGTTAGGGTTTCACACTTTTTTAATTCACAGGGTTACACATATAATTTTTTTTGTGAGTTCGTCCTTGTTGCAGGGTAAAATCTCACTTGTTGACACCATATGTTGCAGGGTACATGCAACTACACACGTGGGTTTCTTGACAAGGCTTATTTATTTAGCCTTAAAAGATATACAGCACACAAAACAAAAATAGCTTTTCATCAGCAACAAACAAAAATAGCTTTTCATCAGCAACAAACGAAAATGGCTTTTTCTTCCGCAAACCAAACAAAACAGTTTCTCTTTAGCAGACAGTCTATAAATCAGGCAGTTACCCTTTTCCTATGCAGGGGACAGACAGTTCACAATTCAACCACCTTGCTACTCAGACCTTGTTACAGGAATCTCTTTAGCAGCTTACTCCTCTCTTCTCAACAGCCAGGCTCCATGTGTCTCTAGCCTGGGTTTTAACACACCTTGATTAGGGAGCTGGGATCCAACTAATTGTCCTGAGGTTCCCAGCTGAAGTTAACCTAGTCAGTGCTGCACTGCAGACTAGACATAGTTTTTCCAGGCATATAACTGGTGGCTTTTATTTACCCTGTCACAGTCCTTAACTTCAATGCAAATAACATCCAAATCAGGGCTTTGCTCTACTTCTTAAAGAATTTCCTATTCAATTGTTTTCTTTAATAAATTCATAGTTTGAATTCTCTTTTGCCTCCAGAGGAGTTTAATAATAAACCAGAGTCTCTGACAATATTCAAATCTGTATAGGTAAATTACCAATTTTCATTCCAGTTTTTCTCCTATTTTCTCGCATTCGGGGGGGGGGGAGGGGGGCAGGGGGTGGCAGTTACTATAGCAATTGTGCAGTAAAACATAAGTAACTAGAGTAGATTTCATCTTGTGTCAATGCGTAATTGGGGTAGTCACAAAAGTTTGATCGATATGGCCGCTCACTGCAATCAGCAGATACTATTGATACAGTTATGGAGAGGTGGGGAATGTCACACTTTTCCATTCTAGTAATAATAATAGTACTTTTTTCACAACAGGACTCAAAGCTCTTCACGGTTACAGTATAGTGCGCATTACGCAGCACAACCCCTGCCCAGATGAATTTAAAATCTATGTTTCTGTCGCCTGGGGCAGAAAGATAAAGTGATGTGCCCACGGTCACAAGGAGCAGACACCAGGATTTGAACCAGGCTACCCTACTTCAAACTCAGTGTCGTTGTTATCAGTCAGTGCATTCACTGAGCCGCACCTTCAGTTATGTACAGTAATAGGGTTTCTTACAAAACCTTATGGCAGAATATGATTTAACCCCTTCGTGCTACCAATGGGGTTAAACTACCACATAAACACCCTATGAAAACAATTTAAAAAAAACAGCATAATATCAATTTTTGGAAATATTACCATCCAGTACCCAAGTGGTCAGCTAGTCAGTCTTGGGTGAATCGTAAGTAGTTGGCCATTCCGTTTACTAGGGGATTCATAAATGAATAAATACTACATTGTTAATATTTGTTATTATCAGGGCTTGTTTTACAATTTTGTATTTGCACTTTTGTGCCGCCTTGCCTCCTCCTCTTGCAACGTCCTGACGCCATGTAGCGACATGTTTCCATGACAACGGGACGCCATGTCATTTAATGCCGCAATGCTGCTGGAGAAGGTAGGAGACCTTTACAGTGGCCCCACGCTCTTCCGCCGGCAATCAGTTTCATTGTTGTGGGGAAGAGAGCCGGGTCTCTGTAACCACAGCACCGACCCCCCCAAAATGTACTGCACATCCCGAAATTTGCCGAAATCAACCCCGGGCCTAAATATGGGCCTCGTTATAGGTTGTGATTATTTAGTACCCAAACAGGCAATAGTATGAAGTCAACATTGTAAACCTCATGTATTTTCTTTATGTCAGAAGTTCTCAACTCCAGTCCTCAAGACCCCACAATACCTCCAAAAGGTCAGGTTCTAAGGATATCCCAGCTTAAGCACAGGTGGCTCAGTCAACCTGCTCTGAAGCAGGGAGCCACTTATTGATCCATCTGTGCTGAAGCTGGGATATCCTGAAAACCTGACCTGTAGGGGGGTCTAGAGGACTGGAGTTGAAATCCCCTGCTTTGTGTGAAGAATACACTTGGAGAAATTATCCTGTGACACTTTCTCTAGAGATGGGTAAATGTGTTCAAATTTCCTCCACTTTTTTTATATTTAGAAAATGTACGATTTTCAGAGACAAAAATCCATGCGACATTTTACAATGTTGCCGTACAAACTATATTCGCTGGTTTTTCTTCCCAGATCTATTTATATTTTAAAAATGTTTAAAATGTTTTTGCAAATGTGGAGAGTAATAGCTTTTTATAGAATATATATTTTTGTACTAATAAAGTGTTTTAATTACTATCATCATACCACCTATCACATTTGGATGTCTTAGCTCTTACCTTATGATTGCATTACACATACATCATGTGTCTGAGTGCTGCTTAATAGGGTTTTTTACTGATTCAACCGCCCCATCTGGGACGTTTGTTCTATCAGTTTCATTCGTAGTTTACTCTATTCCCTACTGCACCTCTCACATTTTTAAACTGGTGTCCAATTTGGAGTGCTGGTGTTTTGCTTATTTGTTGTGTCACTTATTATAGAATAGTTTTCTTTAAAAAAACAAAACACTGTCAGCGTTGGTTAAGTTTGAATGCCGGTGATTTAGCAAATATTTAAAAATTGCTTTTTCGTTACAAATTCAATTTTTGGCGAAAACTTCTCCCATTTTAATTGTTGTGATACAAAAACACACAACTCCACATCCTTATCTCCTGCTGTTATCTGTTAAATGTGACATACCCGCATTTCTCATTATGAATATTCTTGATTACCTAGCTTCGGCTGTTTCAAAAGATACTAGCTGACAAATATGTCTCTACATTATATATTTTTACCGTCAACTACTGTACAGTTACACTTTAAACTCTGCTTATCTGTCTCTACATTTGTGATTTGTAGTTATTAGTGATAAATAAAAATAACTTCCAAGAAGATTTATCAAAGTGAAATAAACCTTAATGTAGTTTGTCAAGTTTTGAATATTATCAACATAATAAAAGTTGTTATAATTTACTCCTGACATTAACATGTGGCTGTTGGGCATATTGTTGCATATCATATTCACTCTCTTGCCTTCTAAATGCCCTTTGTGTTTCTGCACAACAATCTAATCAACGCCAAAGACCAAAAACAGTGTAAAGCCAATCAAGCATACAAACGGTTCCTAAGCATTAATGCTACCCTTTAGCCCCCTTGCCTCAGGCAAACATGTTTTAAATTTCTTGAGCGTCATGCAATGGTGGAACACAGCAATGTGTCCAAGGGAAATGTCACTATATTTTATCCTGTGTTCTGTGGGCTGAATTGTAAAATGGAATGAACCATTAAAGGTTTTTACCATAAATTTAACTTGTCAGAATCCCAGAAGCCTTCACAGAGAGCGTATAGTTTTATACCATGTGCATATAAAACAATATTGTGTTATTAATTGTGGAGTGCCCAAGGATCAATGCCGGTCTGCAGCTGTTCTAAAGCAATATAAAAGTAACTGCAATAATGAAATCTCAGCACCTGCAAAGCCACGAGGAAATAAATACACTTGCACAATTCTAATAAGAATTAAAATAAGGATGTTTATCCACAGGCAAACTATTAGAACAAGAGAGATATCCGCAGCTCTTTCTGCTATTTTGACTTAAGCCCAGGTCATTGAAAGACAAAAGGAAAGTGTAAACATAGGATGGAGGTTATGTTTCTTGGAACTATGTCAAGGTTTAATATAGTATTTTAATCACAGTCACCAAGTTATTGAGAAGAATACACAACTCTCTATACCTAGATCCAGTTCTCCCACCCCCCTCCCCCCATTCCAATAAACACACAGCAACAACTTCTTGGGAGGATAAACTGTTTGCAGCTTTATTAAACATAACATAGTCAATATACAATATTAATGAACCCAATGACCCAGCCAACATGGTCTGCCACCATTACAAGAACCCAAGGGGTACCCTTGACTCGTACCCACAATCGCCACTAGCCGCCCAAGCCATGTGACTACACAACAATCTAGAAGGTCACTGTCCTACCAGCCATGGATGAGATTGCCTTCCCCAACGACATTTATTCTGAGGTTCAACACACCTCAAGTCCAGGAGTCAAGACTGACTGAGTACTCCACCCTGAGCCACACTTCCCCCACAGGCTGCAACAATAGCAATATGACTAACATCATCTCCACCACAAGGGGGGAGGGAGAGAAACTTTCCTAGTCCAGGGTAATAGGTAAAAGAGGTAGGGCTACTAAAACCAACCGTTTAAATAATCTTCCTAACCCCCTCTCCCCCGCTCCCCTTACATCCCACATCACATGTCTCCTGGGGAGGGATCCCTCAGCTAAATGTCATACCGCCCTCCCCCTAGAGTCTGGAGCTCTTTTTCCTCATTATACATCTTATTTGCACTCATTACAGGTAGAAATGGGTAAATATGTACAGCACATTCACATACGTGTTTGCAGACTTACTGAGATTATTCTGATGTGTTTTAAATGATAGTGCATGACGTTCCCCTTTGTACCTCCTACTTTGAACAGTTCTGGAAGCAACCACAAACAGCAAATGTGGTTTATACTATTACAACAACAACAAAAAAACGCTTACATTGAACTTTTCAGTTAAACTTGCAAACGGGGTTCTAATGCCAAGACAATACGTGTTTATGCAATAAGGGACATTTTAATATTTATATTTGTAGCCAGGTCCCCTGTCGGTGCGGGCACGAGCATAGCGAGCCTCTCCATTGATGCGGCTGGGTTGCCAGGGACACGAGCGGGCCGGTTGCCGGGGATGCGAGCGGGCCGGTTGCCGGGGACGCGAGCAGACTATTGCTAGGGCCGTGGTCGCGTCGTATGGGTCCCGGCGGCTCGTGGAGCAGGGTACTTCCAGGGATAGCACTGTTGCGCATGAGCAGGAGCTCTGACAGCGCGGGAGGACACTGAGAGGTCGCGCATGCGCAGGAAGGGGCAGTCCACCCCCAGGGTGCACAGGGCAGAGACATGTGACCCCAGGGAGCCAATAGGGCTGCAGCATCTCCCTGCAAGGAGATTGATACATTTTGCGGGCAGAGAGCACGTTGGCAGTTGGTGACCGGAGCAGCTAGGGGAAGGAGGTAGGGTGCAGGAGTCAGTGACTCTCTGCACTAGGCCAGCAATTCCCCTAGGCCCCAGATAGCCCTGAGTCACCCTAGTTGAGTGTTGTAGGGACAGGCCCTAGGTTAGGGACCCTGCCCCATTAGCTATTCGCTAGTTAGGGATCCAGCTGCCGCTGTGTTTCCCGCCACGAGGCTTGGGCTCAAGCCCTAGCCTTTAAGAGAGCTGGACTATCTTCACTGAGGACAAGCAAGCAGTGACTGCGGCCTGCTGGCAGCAGACAGATCCTCGCCAAGGTATAGACAGTGCGGAGCTGCGGTGATATTATCCACGCCGGAATTCACCCCACGCGTAGGAGGATATCCCGGCGGATCCAATCCCAGTGGTATAGCAGCACCCGTGGCTGGAGCCAGGGCAGGTACCGTTATAAAGTGCACCGACAAGGCCTATCATCAGACATAGTGACTGCGCAGTCACACATGTACATGTATATGACTTGGTAGTGTGAGACAGTGGGATTACTGGACACGGGGTGGGATCTTTCCGTGGGAAGGGAGCATAAGGTGTTGGCGTCCGCCGTGACGCATAAGGTGTTGGCGTCCGCCGTGACACATAAGGGGTTGGCGTCCGCCGTGATGCATAAATTGTTAGCGTCCTGAGAGACGCAATAGTTAGTGTCCCCTCTAGAGAGGGGCACCAGTTGATGCTATATGTGTATGTATTTTCCTGTGTTCACTAGTAAAATCAGTGATTGGTTACACACGTTGTGTTGGTTAATTATATGTGTCCTGCGAGGACCAATTCCTGCTTTGCTAGGAACCATTGCAGGTGGAGGCGCTGCACCAAGTACCAGAGTACTACTAGTCTTAATATATAAGCCCCCAGGTTTCCCATGGCGGAAGCTCAGCCCTCCTGTGAGCCAACAGGTAAAGCACCACACCCGGGTAACATTGTATGTCCTTAGCACCCACACTATAATCCGCGATTGGGTGGGGGAATACCCGTTACATTTGGAGGCGCTGCTGAGATCTTTACCTGGGGTGCCCCGTTCCAAATTTTGTGTCCAACTTTGTCCGTTTTAAGCCGCCATCATGTCCGTGCCGTCACAGCAGAACGTCCATGCTTGGGCCTTAGCGCACCAAGTATCCCCAAGACGCGCGCTTGCAGTGACGGGAGTAGCAATTAATACGGACTTATCCGCAGTGCGCACGCAAGTAAGAAATTGCCTGGGGTTGACCACCGCCCGGGTGATAGACAATAAACTGGATGATGACGGCCGGGGGGTCACCTATCTCCTGGTCACCATGAGTGACATAGGCTTGGAGACGGTCCCCCATGTATTAAACCTACCCGAGCCCTCCGCAGAGGACTGCCGCATGATCTACCCTGACACCCAGGCTCCCAAAGAAGCGTCCACCAGTACTGGACTACACCCGAGCCAACGAGTGACCAGTACGCCTCACAGGGTAGACCCCCCTAAGGTCTCTTTCACCCCAAGCGGGTTAGGAGGTGTCGCCAGCTGGGCAAGGAGTCCATCCACCCCACATACCCCTGATAGACGGCCTGGCGGGGCCCCAACCATGCCTAGCGTAGGAACTGGGACCGGTAGTCAGACCTTTAGTGGAAATCTTTCCGTGAACACGATAGCCTCCCAACTAGTAGAAGCTGTAACCCTTTCGACCCAAGCGCAGAACTACCGGAAACTCAAGGCCTTTTCTGGTATTCTACCGACGCCTGCGGGAGAAGAAGGGATCGAGGCATGGAGGGACCATACGCTTCCAGCCATAGCGGAGTGGTCGTGTTCTGAAGCCAGCAAAAGACAGAGGCTGGTCGAGTGCCTCCGAGGCCCCGCCGCTCGGCTAGTGCGGGCGCACCGAAGCGTGGAAGGAAAAATTACGGCCCAGGAACTAGTGGAAATATTAATTAAATCCTTTGCCCGAAAAGACGATGAGGATGAGCTACTGGCTCAGTTCAAAGCCCTTCGACAACGGGAAGGACAAGATTTATCTGCCTTCGTGTGCGATCTACAGCTGTCCCTGTGCACCCTCCTAGACAAGCATATCATTTCCGCGGCCGAAGCGGACCGCTACCGACTCAAACAGTTACTCAAGGGGTCGTTGCCTGATCACAACATAGCTATAATGATGCGGGCCGCACCAGTCACGGTAGTACCCCCCAAATACGGGGAACTAATGGATTACATCAGAGAACATGAAGTGCAGCGACATTTTCATGAATCAAAGAAACCCAAAGCTATCCCCAAGAGTGACCCCATGGGTCCCTCGACCCCAAAGGGTAAGAGATCTTCCGTCCCAGAGGAGGAAGCGATCCCCAAGCTGCCCACCAGGGAGAGTCGTGCTCCGGAGAAGTCATCATCCACGTACAAGGATCGTTCAGAACGCCGCAACATAGTTTGCTACAACTGCGGGAAGAAGGGCCACGTCTCTTACAAATGTCCGGAGAGGGAGGACTCTCCAGAAGAAAAACCGCCCGATAGAAGAAACCCAGCCCGGTCGATGGTATGCCTAGTACAAACTGACGAGTCGGGCTCGGAAACGCCTTCGAGAGCCACCGATGTTCCTGTGGACGCTAGCCCCGGGGATGATGCATCCACCCGGGAAGCCCTTAGCCAAGTAGGTCCCGCGGCTATCGTACGGTTGTTACTGGAAGGGATCTATGCGGCAGCCCTACTGGACACGGGATCACAAGTGACCATCATATATCGCCCGTTCTATGACCAGCACCTCAGACACTGCCCCCTGAGAGCGGCCGACCATGTGAAAGTACGGGGATTAAGCAATGAAGACTACCCCATCAATGGGATTGTAAGGGTGGAAATAGAAATACCCCAGCTGAATACCGGCAAGAGACACCCCATGCATGTAGCGGCCCTGGTCTGTCCGGAGCCCCAAGACCAGTACAAGTAACCGATCATCTTGGGCACCAACGCTGATATAGTACAAGCGGTGATCCGAGCGTATCTGAAAGAGACTAACGAGTTGCCGCTAGCCACCTCTCTCCAAGATCCGGTCCTACGAGAAGAGTGCAAACGGGTATATGCCATGGAGCGCCACGGGGATCTCTACAACCGTCAACACGGACTGACGACCATATTACCAGGGGGAGTGCAAAAGATGGCCGTCTGGTGTTGTTATCCCGAACTAGATGAGAGCGACCAGCTGTTCTCTCTGGAGAATACTCCTGAAGAAAAAGAGGTTCAGAGAGGGTATAGAGTACTACCTGAAGTGAGGGAGAGGGCGGCTAAGATCCCTCTACGAACCCACGTGTATGTACATGTAACGGTATTTCTGGCCCGGCCTGACCCACCCAATCTCACATTGGCCCCTGTGGTCTAACCGGACCCCATTACAGTGTGGATATGTCATATGGTGCACCTGCTGGCTACAGGACTCCTGAGTCTCCCGCATGATGGTGTGTGGGGAGAACCCGTCAGACAGGCAGCTGAGGTAGTGTGCTGAGTCTCACCTAGTTACAGTGCAGCGCCTCCACCTCACCAGGGTCCCTGCGTCCGCATGGGGATGATCCTGGCGAGGAACTCCTCCGTGGTGCTCCTCTCTGTACACTCATTCCAGATAGATACACGAGAGGGTTTCTGGCTGAACTCATCTTTATTGACACGGCAGGGCAACTGCCCTCCACAAGGAGTATCTTCAGCCGCTCATCTCGCCAGTGCTCCCTTTAGTTAGGTATGTCACCTAGATCAGGGATTCACTATTCCCGCAGGAATCACTGTCCTGTGCCAGGTCCCTGGACACAGCCTCCCATGGAGTTACTATAACATAACTGACAGAACTCTGATAGAACTTTAACTCCTTCCTCAGCTCTGACAAGAGCTTTCCAGCAACACTCAGCAACCAACTACTTTGCAACTAACTCCACAGCAACTCCACAGCAACTAACTTTAGAACACAGTGCTGTGCCTTATGTAAGCTTCTGAGGCTGACACACCTCTGACATCACTAACCATGGAGTCAGAGCATGTGACCAGTCCCAGCCATACACAGAGCACCCCACCAGGGTGTGAGGGAAAACCTCCATGATTACTGCTGGCATGCCCACACTTACCAGGCCTTACTGCCAGCAGGAGAGATGACTGTAGGCATTTTACATGACCGCTACATACAGAATCTCTCCCCCTTTCCAATGGAATTTGATGCCGACCAGAAGTTGGGTTGCATCTATCCGATCAGCCCGGTAGAAAACACACCTCACGTGAAGGCGGCGGCCGTGGATGAGCGATTAGGCGATCTGGACTTCAACTTCGGTGAGTCGACACTGCCCACCAAATGGAAAGAACGGCTGACAACCCAGCTGCTTCAACGACGACATGTGTTCTCCACGAGTGAGATGGATGTGGGGTGCAGTCGCAGTGCCCAACATACCATTTGACTGAGTGATGCCACTCCGTTCCGAGAACGTTCTCGTCGCATCGCCCCGCGGGATGTGGACGATGTGAGGAATGCCATACAAGACATGGAAACCGCTGGGATCGTGAAGGAGTCTCGGGGGCCCTATGCGTCACCCATAGTGGTGGTGCGGAAGAAGAACGGGTCAGTACGACTGTGTGTCGACTATCGAACTCTGAATAATCGTACGATACCGGATCAGTACAACCTTCCGCGCATTGATGAGATCCTGAATGCGCTGAATGGAAGTCAATGGTTTAGCGTGCTCGACCTTCGATCCGGGTACTATCAGGTACCTATGAATGCGGAAGATCAAGAGAAAACAGCTTTCGTCTGCCCCTTGGGCTTCTACCAGTTTACACGTATGCCCCAAGGTATATGTGGGGCACCTGCTACCTTCCAACGGCTGATGGAGAAGACTATCGGGGACATGAACCCGCGGGAGTGTCTTGTATACCTGGATGACATCATTGTCTTCGGAAGAACTCTAAAAGAGCATGAAGAACGGTTACTAAAAGTGATAGACCGTCTGGGGAACAAAGGGTTGAAATTGTCCCTGGACAAGTGCCGGTTTTGCCATACCTCAGTGACCTACGTGGGACACATCGTGTCCGCCCAAGGGATCGCCACCGACCCCGCCAAGGTAGAAGCAGTCGAGAACTGGCCTCGTCCCGAGAATGTCACGGAGCTGCGATCCTTCCTGGGTTTCTGCGGGTATTACCGCCGTTTCGTGGAAGGGTACTCTAGTAGGGCGAAACCCCTGAACAATCTGTTGAAGATATACCCCGAGGAAACCGGGAGGAAGGCTGTATCTGCTCGCCAACCGTTTGGTGATAAATGGACGTCTGAGTGTGAACAGGCCTTCTCGAAATTGAAGAAATGTCTGACCGAAGCGCCGGTGCTTGCGTATGCTGATCCCGAACAACCATACGTTCTGCATGTGGATGCCAGTCTCAATGGACTGGGCGCCGTCCTGCACCAGAAGCACCCCGAGGGCCTTCGGCCTGTCGCTTACATCAGTCGCAGTTTGACCCCCAGCAAACAGAGGTACCCCGTCCAGAAGTTGGAGTTTCTGGCTCTCAAGTGGGCTATCACCGAGAAGCTCCATGATTACCTGTACGGTGTTACCTTCGAGGTAAGGACGGATAACAATCCCCTCACCTACGTCAATACCTCGGCCAAATTGGATGCCACCGGACACCGCTGGCTGGCCGCCCTAAGCAACTACAGTTTCTCCATGAAGTATAAGCCGGGACCTTTGAATATAGGGGCTGACGCTCTATCCCGACGACCCGGGTTAAGTGCTATTCCAGATGATGAGGAATGGGAGGAACTCCCCGGACCCGGAGTGCGAGCTATGTGTAGCATGGCTGCCATCGTCGACGACCAAGTGGCCTTTTCAGAATTAAGAGTGGCCGACTCATTGGGATGCCGGTCGCAGGCTGTCCCAGCAGCCTACTGCAACCCAAAAGGGATGAACATCACGCATGACAAGGTGTTACGGTGGAAAGATTTGGTAGACTACCAAATATGAGACCCTGTCGTTAGTATCATCTGGCGAGCCGTTGAAAAGAAGAACCCAGCCCTTCTGAAACGCACGCCCAATGACTTGGTGGCCTTGCTCATGCGGGAATGGGACAAATTCAAAATAGACAATTGCTTACTCTATCGTGTGGTGCAATACCACAACCACCCGGATAGGCGACAACTAGTCCTCCCTAAGAACTTACAATACCTGGTGTTGAAGTCCCTACATGATGATCATGGACATCTTGGTATAGACAAGACTTTTGGGTTGGTCAGAGATCGCTTTTTCTGGCCCAAGATGCGAGAGGCCGTTGAACGTCACTGTCGCCGCTGTACTAGGTATATACAGCGCAAGACCCTGCCTACACGAGCCGCCCCCATGGGCCATCTAAAAAGTTCTGGTCCCATGGACCTAGTGTGTATGGACTTTCGGTGCATTGAGCCTGATAGCCGGGGAATATGCAACGTGCTGGTCATCACCGACCATTACACCCGGTATGCTCAAGGCTTCCCTACTAAAGACCAGAAAGCCATCACCGTGGCGAAGATATTATGGGAAAAGTACTTTGTACATTACGGCCTTCCCAACCGCCTTCACTCTGACCAGGGACGGGACTTGGAGAGTACATTGTTCAGGGAACTACTCAAAATGCTAAACATTGCCAAATACCGAACGACCCCGTATCACCCCGAAGGGGATGCACTACCCGAACATTTTAATCGGACCTTACTAGACATGCTCGGAACACTACAGAGTGCTCAGAAATCGGAGTGGAGTCGACACGTGGAGGCCTTGGTGCATGCGTACAATTGCACCCGATACGAGTCAACTGGATTCTCCCCATACTTCCTCATGTTTGGGCGAGAGGCGAGATTGCCAGTGGATGTGCGTCTTAGAGTCTCAACGGATGGGATACATAATGCAACCCATTTCAAATATGTGCAACGACTCAAAGACAGCTTGCAGCAGGCGTACCAGCAGGCAGAGAAATCCACCGCTAAGCTAAATGCTGACAATAAGAGGTGATACGACCATAAGGTCAGATATCGGGAACTTCGGCCAGGAGACGCTGTGTTGCTTCGGAACTTGGGCGTCCCAGGAAAACACAAATTGGCCGATCGATGGAGAGACGGAGTGTATGAAATAAAATCCCAGATGCCTGGCCTCCCGGTCTATCACATCAAAGACACTGAAGGCCGGGTAAAGGTATGGCACCGAAATCATCTTCTCCCCATTCCACAAGTGGGAGATGAAGAGACAGAGATGCTGGCCACACCGCTCAACGGTAAGCCTGACTTATCAGAGTTGGGTCATGAGACTGTCAATAACGAGACCCACTCTGACTCTCCTGAAGATCCTATGGAAGGACCCTCTCAAAGGGACTACTCCACAGAAGGGGCATCTCCCGGAGGAGCTACGGGTAAAGGGCTCCGTAGGCCAATGCCTACTAAGGTGGCACCAACAGCCCAGCCTTTGGATGCACAGAGCCCGTGCTTTGTGCCTAACAGAGACTGTTCAGAGACAATTCTCCCCTCAAGGGAAGAGGCTGAGCCTCAGGACTGTGTTTATTACTCCCCCGAGGGAGTTGCCGAAGAACAGCTTCACCAAAGAGTAAGGTACCCTCCAACTCGGGTAACCTATGATCAAATTGGGGCACCCCATTATGAGGCTCAGCAGTGGGCTCGCGGCAGAGTGCAGTCTGTCATTGTGATGTTCACTGAAATGTGCAATCTGATCTAGAGATAGTTTAGATCGTATGTGGTGTTATGCATTTTCATTGTATAACTTCTGTATATAGTTATATTGAATGGTGTCCCAAGCGAGGACGTTGGGGATTTTACCAGGGGGAGGATGTAGCCAGGTCCCCTGTCGGTGCGGGCACGAGCATAGTGCGCCTCTCCATTAATGCGGCTCTGTTGCCAGGGACGCGAGCGGGCCGGTTGCCGGGGACGCGAGCGGGCCGGTTGCCGGAGACGCGAGCGGCCGGTTGCCGGGGACGCGAGCGGGCCATTTCTAGGGCCGCGGTCGCGTCGTATGGGTCCCGGCGGCTCGCGGAGCAGGGTACTGCCAGGGATAGCACTGTTGCGCATGCGCAGGAGCTCTGACAGCGCCGGAGGACACTTAGAGGTCGCGCATGCGCAGGAAGGGGCAGTCCACCCCCAGGGTGCACAGGGCAGAGACACGTGACCCCAGGGATCCAATAGGGCTGCAGCATCTCCCTGCAAGGAGATTGATACATTTCGCGGGCAGAGAGCACGTTGGCAGTTGGTGACCGGAGCAGCTAGGGGAAGGAGGTAGGGTGCAGGAGTCAGTGACTCTCTGCACTAGGCCAGCAATTTCCCTAGGCCCCAGATAGCCCTGAGTCACCCTAGTTGAGTGTTGTAGGGACAGGCCCTAGGTTAGGGACCCTGCCCCATTAGCTATTCGCTAGTTAGGGATCCAGCGGACGCTGTGTTTCCCGCCACGAGGCTTGGGCTCAAGCCCTAGCCTTTAAGAGAGCTGGACTATCTTCACTGAGGCCAAGCAAGCAGTGACTGCAGCCTGCTGGCAGCAGACAGATTCTCGCCAAGGTATAGACGGTGCGGAGCTGCGGTGATATTATCCACGCCGGAATTCACCCCACGCGTAGGAAGATATCCCGGTGGATCCAATCCCAGTGGTATAGCAGCACCCGTGGCTGGAGCCAGGGCAGGTACCATTATAAAGTGCACCGACAAGGCCTATCATCAGACATAGTGACTGCGCAGTCACACATGTACATGTATATGACTTGGTAGTGTGAGACAGTGGGATTACTGGACACGGGGTGGGATCTTTCCGTGGGAAGGGAGCATAAGGTGTTGGCGTACGCCGTGACGCATAAGGTGTTGGCGTCCGCCGTGACGCATAAGGTGTTGGCGTCCGCCGTGACACATAAGGTGTTGGCGTCCGCCGTGACGCATAAAGTGTTAGCATCCGGAGAGACGCAATAGTTAGTGTCCCCTCTAGAGAGGGGCACCAGTTGATGCTATATGTGTATGTATTTTCCTGTGTTCACTAGTAAAATCAGTGATTGGTTACACACGTTGTGTTGGTTAATTATATGTGTCCTGCGAGGACCAATTCCTGCTTTGCTAGGAACCATCGCAGGTGGAGGCGCTGCACCAAGTACCAGAGTACTACTAGTCTTAATATATAAGCCCCCAGGTTTCCCGTGGCGGAAGCTCAGCCCTCCTGTGAGCCAACAGGTAAAGCACCACACCCGGGTAACATTGTATGTCCTTAGCACCCACACTATAATCCGCGATTGGGTGGGGGAATACCCGTTACATATTCATCATACTTTATGTACCCAGCGTACAGGTTCCAATGCTGCTCTTGACTAGATTGTCTCAAGGGCAAGCTGAAACGTGAGAATTTATTTTAGCCACTCCTGTGTGTTGATTAGGAGATGAACTCCAATTCCATGGTCAGCTATCCTAATACGTTCTCTGTTCTCATACTGTATGATACTGGCAAAGAAGAAGCTCAAGGTTGGAGGAACTGCAGGACAAACAGTAATGGACAGAATTAATAGTTCAAAAGGCAACATTTTACTTTCCCAGTGCATGCAAACAAACTGCTTTTTTCCCCCTTAACATAGCTGTTTTGTTCCACTTTATCTTATTTCATAGTCATGTCACTGCCACTAATCCTTTATCAGAGCTCAGTATTACCTGAACGGTAAATGACACAAAAATTACAATTACTCAATCTTCCAATTGCACGACAAGGAAAAAATAGCATTTCGTGAGTATTGCAGATTGCTACTTTAAAATGACCCAGGCTATTAAGATTATAAACAAGTCAATGGATATGCAGATTTTGTAAGAAGAAATGCCGATTAAACCAGCTCATGTATCTGTGGTTCAGACGTCATTCCACGTCTGGAGCAGTCACTATCGCAACATCTGATTTATCTTTCTCTATTTAATTGATCAGCACCTGTTTTAATGGAAGAAGGAAGGTTAAAACAAAAGGAAGGTGTTGTGACTACTGATTTATTCTATGGGTTTCTCTCAACAACAGTATTTTATCTTCCCTTTTCTTAGAAATATCACCATTTCTATTTTTTCCTATATAAAAAAATAAACAGCCTATGGATGTGTACAGTAGCTACAGTTAATTTAGCTCAATATACAGTAATAGCATTAATAAAATGCTGCTTTCTTATGGTTTGCCCAACAGTAGGTCCAAAACGGGCCATGGTATAATATATTTGAACTTTGTCTCCCGTTAAAAAAACAAACATATTTATGATTAAAAAATTGTTCTCTGTGTATGTTCTGTGCATGTACCCAGACAAATACATTATTGTAACAGACACAAAAATCAATTGTAAAAGAACCCCAAAAGGAGGTATTATAGATCTAGCGAAAATATTTGCAACATTACTTTTTATGAAACATGGTATCCTGAAAAAAAACTAGGGTCTCAAGAGAATAGATAACACATGATTGTTACCCAAGCCCACTACACAGTAATTTCAGGTTCATTATATTCTTTCGCTTATTTTTTTCAAAATTGAAAAATAAGATGAAAGTGGGAAAATACTTCTTCTGTGGCTATCAGGTATGGCAGTGTGTAATATTTAAGTGCTTATTCAATAGTTTTCTGAATCAATAATTTGGACAGCGATCCACCAAAAACTCCCATGGACTTGCGTTTTTGGCCAATCAGTTCACAACTTTGAAGTTTATTGAATAAGACCCAAAATCTACCTTTTAATTTAAATATCAGCATCTTGGGGGAAAAATTGCAGGGCATACATTTTCTGGTGATTAGCCCTCTACCACAATCACAATGTGAGTTTGTGGGGGTCATTCGCAAAACAACCGAAGTTATAGATGTACTGTATGGTTCAAACTACTAACACTTACTGAATTGTAATAGCATTTCTAATGATTGATTGACACATCAGTTTAAATCCCGGTCGTCACATTCTTGAGCTTGAATTAATTCTTAAAAGTATTAACATTAAAACTAGGAAAACTAGAAAATGTTACAATGAGAGTCAGAATCCTTAGATTACGGTATTTAGTAATATTTCTGTTAAAATGTTATGCAAGTTGTTTATTAGATGATTCAATGCTTTGTTGATGGTTAAAAAAAATCTGAGTATTTGTGCAGGGTTAGCAAATCCAAGCTCGGCTGGGTCAGACGCAGGCCAGATTTTTGGATTCACCTTACTGCCTGTTTTGCATTTTAGACCAGATATCATTAACTCGTCTACTCTCATTATTTATATAAAAATGCCAATACTGTCTGTTCTGCAGCAGAGAAGGTGAAATGCAGTAATGTACCGTAAATAAAAACCTACTATAACGTAATATAACAGTCATGTACCGTAAATAAAAACCTACTATAACGTAATATAACAGACAAATTAACAGACACATTTACAATATATAAAGAGTACGCTGCTCACAGTTGCTAACAATTAACAAAAGTCTTGGCTTGTTTGAGCTGCCTTTATGTACACATAGCATATATATATATATATATATATATATATATATATATATATATATATATATATATATATAGAGGAGAGAGGAAAGAGAGCGCACGCCCCATAGTGTGTAACTGTATATTTAATAAAGGAAATGGAGGGGGGAGGGGGGGGGAAGAATCGCACTCACAAGGATAAAAAAGTTAAAAGCGTGTTGTGAATAAATCACCACCATCCGGCTCTTTGCTTTTCTTTACTTGTCTCTGATGTCGCTATCTGGATACACACGATCCGTGGTCATCAGGATGTTGACTCAAGCGTGGAGCAAGGGAACCGGCATTAAATGGAGTCCTCTGAAAATCTCTCAGCTGCGTGGCCTGTGACTGTTACACACACGAACCGGCCTGTTCATGCGCAACGTGATGACGCAATGTCCGTGACGTGATGCGTGATGACGCTCCCTGACGCGTTTCGTCACTATCGGGCGACTTTTTCAAAGGGTGGTAGGGAAGGGGCTGGACTCATGCAATATTTATACAGATTGTTGTCCTGACAGCCCGTAAAACACAGCTGAACGAGATAGCTAAAACGAAGGCTTAATCAACAGTGAAAACCATATTACGAACAATATATACAAACTAAATAATAAATAATATATATATTGAAACATATAATTGAAGTGTATGTGTGTTGTTTTGTAGGTCTTATAAGAAGATAGATCTTCAATATCGACATTGAGTGATTGAATAGATAAAATCACTGACACCACAAGGATTAATTAAATTAATTGTGTGTAAATTATTTCTTAACTGTTAAATTTGTAAATCAATTGTGTGTATGAAGAATTGTAATCCTACAAAACAACACACATACACTTCAATTATATGTTTCAATATATATATTATTTATTATTTATTTTGTATATATTGTTCGTAATATGGTTTTCACTGTTGATTAAGCCTTCGTTTTAGCTATCTCGTTCAGCTGTGTTTTACGGGCTGTCAGGACAACAATCTGTATAAATATTGCATGAGTCCAGCCCCTTCCCTACCACCCTTTGAAAAAATCGCCCGAGAGTGACGAAACGCGTCAGGGAGCGTCATCACGCATCACGTCACGGACATTGCGTCATCACGTTGCGCATGAACAGGCCGGTTCGTGTGTGTAACAGTCACAGGCCACGCAGCTGAGAGATCTTCAGAGGACTCCATTTAATGCCGGTTCCCTTGCTCCACGCTTGAGTCAACATCCTGATGACCACGGATCGTGTGTATCCAGATAGCGACATCAGAGACAAGTAAAGAAAAGCAAAGAGCCGGATGGTGGTGATTTATTCACAACACGCTTTTAACTTTTTTATCCTTGTGAGTGCGATTCTTCCCCCCCCCTCCCCCCTCCATTTCCTTTATTAAATATACAGTTACACACTATGGGGCGTGCGCTCTCTTTCCTCTCTCCTCTACAGATTTTATAGGATGTGGTTCATCCTTCGAGAGCAGCCGGAGACCCCCTGTATTCAAGCCTAAACATCTTTGACGGACTTCATCTTTAAAGGACTGGTTATCCACTTCTTTTATTCATTTTTATATATTTTATGGTTACACAATTTTTATTATATATTTTTTAAAATATGTTTATTCACTTTTTGCATATTATAGAATGCGTTGTTTAAGTATTTAATGAATATATGTTTACAAATCACTATATATCCCTATCTACACGCAGGCACTGATATTAATTTATACACTATATATAATATTTTATCATTGCGTATATGCCCTTTGAGGCGCTGCTTTTTTCTGTTTGTTAGCTCATATATATATATATATATATATATATATATATATATATATATATATATATCAATGCCGGTCTGCAGCTGTTCTAAAGCAATATATATATTATATATACACATATAGCGGACACAATACAAATACCACACAAGAATCGGGAATACAAAATCAGAGGTGGGTTCACCTGTTCCTCCAGCAATGTCGTGTACCTCATCATTACTGACACTAGCGAACTCTCTTCCCATGAGCGCTAAAGGCCATGTATGTACATATTGTGCTATATGTATGCACACACAGCTGTCTCTCACACATACTAATACTCCTTATTTTTCCATCCCTATACACCAATAGGGACCACATAGTATCCACACACACTTTTAGTTGTGCTACAAACTCTCACATTTCCACACCCACCCACACCATTTATATCCCCTCTCACTCCACACACACCTTGTGTAGAGCACTGTTTATACTGTGGGCTCTCCATTCATTTTTATTCACACTGATACACACACACTCTTTCTTCACTTGCTTTCAGTTACCCTTTGACACCTCCAGCCATAAATCTCATCCACACCAGGGGAAGGACCAGCACAGATAACATTCCAAGAGACACTGTTTTTAAGTAATCCTTGCTTCATTCATTGTAACATCGCCGGAAGAAGAGATCAGTGTATCTCGAAAGCTCGCACAAATAAAAGCATTTCGTTAGCCACAGAACGGTATCATCTATTTATTTTTTGATTATTGAAGCTCGGCTAACACGGTACTGATACCTCTACATGTATATATATATATATATATATATATATATATATATACACACACTTATATATGGCAGTGGTTCTTGAAAATGAAAATGGGTAATTTTTTGCCTTTGTAAATGTCTGATCAATTATCCTACTTAGTGTCTCTTGTTCTGTTTCAATAGCTAGGAATACACTAGCAAATAATCACTGTGCATTCTCTTTGAATATAATTGATAATGCTATATTTTTTTTATAGAAATAATCTCAGATAAAATAAGTTCCTTGTTACAAATAATTGCTCTCTGGTAGCAGATTAATATCATCTTTCATTCTTCCTTTAGTTCTATATTAGTGACACAATTGGTAAGAGTACAAATTTGTAACTTCAGATGTTTTATTTAGATTCTTAATTTCGAACTCCGTCGACACTTATAACTCATCCTGGCTATAGCTAAATAAAGCATGTCTCTAAAATGTACATCTTGCCTGAGATGGAGAATCCTCGTTCACCTTTCATAGAAGAAGTCATAACTTATGTGGTCTCTTAATGAGAAACAACTGTGAAACTGTCCATCTAAACTAGGGGAGGCCAACCCTTTTTTCAGGCGTGCCAATAAACGGAGTAAATAATGCCTAGAAGAAAGTGCAAAGAAATGCCTCCATGGTGAAATATAGTTGGTGATTTTGATTGATAAAATAATGATTAAAATACACTCACACAGTGCATAAGAGCAATAAACATGTATATACCACACTATCACTGGCAAACATTTTTTTCGAGGGCCACTCTCTGACTCCCCAAGTCCTTTTTCACTCAATACCCCCCTTGTCCTCTCACTGAATCCCCCCTCTATGAATTTTAGCTTGGGGTGGAGAAGGCCTTCGGTCCCACAGTTGATGGGACGTGGGGCCCCGCAGGGTCTGCGGAGGTTGGGTGCACCGGTGGGGGGAAAAAGATATTGGATGGGGGATGGACGCGGGCCATTCTAGATGGTGTCGCATTGGCCAACCCGGATTTAAACCAACATGGTCTAAATTTAAAAAAAAAATGTATTTTAGAGCATCAAAGATTTGGTCCTACATGTGGAACTTTCTCAGCTTGAGAAATGTCCATATGTAGGACAAAAACGTTGATGTCACAAAAGTCCATCTGATTGTTGCTTATCCTCCTGCAATTGTCTACAAAACTTCTACCTGCTGAACACCCAAGGCAGTTAATTCCTTAGAGTTATCATGAGTGCCTCTTTTCTAAGACCGTCTAAGCCACCATACATATGTAGCCCTGGTCTCCAGCAGCTCTTAGACACCCCCCTCCTTTGGAACTGCGTGATCGCGGGTGCCGCCGGAGCCAGCGACGGACCCGCCAGCTGCTTCCAAAGGTTGGGGGGGGGCCGTAGCAGGGAGCGGTGAGAGCCTTAGGAGGCTCGGCGGAGCACCCGGCTAGCGGGGGCCGCCATTGCAAATGTTTGCGCATGCGCAGAAGGCTCACAAGAGCCAGGGAGAAGTTGCGTGGGTACAAGAACAGGTAGGGAAAGGTTGCGGCGGCCATTAGGGGTTCGTGCATGCCGCCCCAATGCCCAGACAGGCTCCCCAGGACTTCAAATCCCATGGGGCATAGCGAGGGAGACACCAGGTGCCTGATAGTGGCCAATGAGGGCCAAGGATTCCCAGGCAGGGAAAAGGATACATTTCGTGGGCTTGTAATACGCAGTTCAGTTGGAGCTGGGAGCAGGAGGGTGCAGAAGGAAGGTGCAGTGAGCAAGTGACTTCTGTACCAGATAAGGTCCCCCAGGTCCCAGATAGGCCCCAACTCCCCATCAGATTAGTGGGTAAGTGATAAGGGACGGCCCCAAGTTAGGGACCCTGCCTTTAGGTTCGTGGTGTGCACTCTTGTCAGGTCACAGCGGTCAGTGCTGTGAGGGCTGACAAGCGGGCACCGTGTAAAGCAGTAGTACGTTGCTGCAGGGGTTGGAAGGGTTAGGTAGGAGTGAGGCAGAGGGAACTCGGGCAGTACGGGAAGAAATAGTGCGGGTGCAGTGGGTCAAGGACCCACTTGCATAGGACAGATTCCCCGTAGACCCATAGGAGGTTTCCCCTAAAGCCCTTCAAGGTTGCTGTGCTGTAGGGACGGCCTATAGTACAGCGAGCATCATCCTAGGTCATAGAGTCAGTTAGGGACTCATCAGACGTTGTGTGTCCGTCCAGAGGGTTGGGCACCGATCATCATCGTTGCTGCTGAGGCTATCCGGGTGGGATCTCCACGGATGACTGGGTGAGTGGTGGGTGGGTGACTGGGTGGGTGACTGGGTGGGTGTGTGACTGGGTGGGTGGGTGACTTGGTGGGTGGGTGACTTTGACTGAGTGGGTGGGTGACTGAGTGGTTGGATGGGTGACTGGATGGGTGGTTGGGTGACTGGGTGGGTGACTGAGTGTGTGGGTGGCTGACTGAGTGGGTGGGTGACTGAGTGGGTGGGTGGGTGACTGGGTGGGTGGGTGACTGAGTGGGTGGGTGGGTGACTGAGTGGGTGGGTGAGTGACTGAGTGGGTGGGTGACTGAGTGTGAGGGTGGGTGACTGGGTGGGTGACTGAGTGGGTGACTGAGTGGGTGGGTGACTGAGTGGGTGGGTGAGTGAGTGACAGGTGGGTGGGTGAGTGACAGGGTTTGAGTGACAGGGTGGGTGGGTGGGTGAGTGAGTGACAGTGTGGGTGGTTGGGTGAGTGAGTGACATTGAGTGAGTGATAGAGTGGGTGGGTGGGTGAGTGACAGGGTGGGTGGGTGGGTGAGTGAGTGACAGGGTGGGTGGGTGAGTGACTGGGTGGGTGAGTGAGTGACAGGGTGGGTGGGTGAGTGAGTGACTGGGTGAGTAGTTGGTTGACTTTGACTGTGACAGTGGGTTTGTGGGAGACAGTGGGTTGGTGACAGTGGGTGACAGTGGGTGACTTACCTTGACCGGGTGGTGGTTCCTCGCGGCAGACGGTTCCCCTCCTGGCACTGATATCCCTTTGGCATCTGGCTGGGGCAGGAGGTGGGTTTGTGAAGTTGGCGGGGGGGGGCAAGAGTGGCAGACTGGGGCAGTAGGCCCGCGCCATGCTTCGCCTCAGTTCCTCGTTGGGTGCGATGGGGGAGGAGCCTGGAGTTGGTGCAGGAGGGCCGCGGCGCGCCGCGCTTCCCCTCCATCCGGGAGCCGGTGCAGCCGGCATCGGGAGGACAGTGAGCCGCCTGAGGAGCGTGAGCAGCCACGCGTGCGTGCACCGCCAGGCCGCTGGACGGCTCGGAACATGCAGATGACAGGGGGGCACCGGGGAAAGGGAGGGGGGCAATGGGGGGGGAGTGACACCCGGGGGCAGGCGGGGCAATATCCGGTGGGGGTGATACCTGGGGGCAGGGGGACTCAGCGGGAGACAGGAGGGAGAGGGAGAAGAAGAGAGTGGCCAGGCAAGGCTGAGACGCTCCGGTGAGGAGGTGCTGAGCCTGACCTCTCTGCTGAAGTGAGTTACACTGCTAATCAGCCTGTCTTAATCCCAGAGGTTTCAGGGGGCCAATGTGTCCAAAGTGATGTTCCAGACACTGTTGCAGAGGCAGAGTATTTTCCCCTGGGAATAAAATAGACTGCGAGAGGTTACACTGTAACGGAATAGATGCATTTGTGCTAAGGTGTGACATGAGGTATGAAGAAGATGACGCGTGGCAGGATGACCTACAGCGGTGGAAGATTCGCAGAAGAAGTGAAGCACAGGACCTGATAAAGAAAGAACAAGAAGGGAAAAAGATGGAGAGGGTACTTAGTGGAGAGAGCGACCTGTCTGAACCGCAGATTCCGGAATCACAGGGTAAGGTGTCTATACCCCCATCCTCTCTTAGTGATTCCAGCGACCAACAACCAGCTGTGGTGATTCGCCCGCTGGCGGACCACATAAGTGAAGCTGGAGATAAAGAGCCAATTATCCCATCTGCTGCGGATCCTGATATGGGCCTGTGTGCCCTACAACGGCCAGTCCGGCCTACCACAGAGGTACCATCGGTCCCAGGCTTGGGATCAGTACCTGCTAACGACGACAAGGGTGAGTTGACTGCCCCAGGGGTGTTGGGTGTGAGCCTCCAGGTGACAGCGGAGCATGATAGCTCCTTAAGTCTGGCCACCAGGGCGAATGGCTCCACTCAGCATCGCGTCCTGGCGGAGGTGTCCTCCTTAGAAGGTAGTTGTCCAGTGGTGCAAGTGGTACCTACCTGACCATGTCCCAGATGTAGAGGAACCCATCGCAAGCCAGCGGAGTGGTGAGGAACCTCCTAACTCTCCACAGGCTCCGATAGAGGCGGCCATGAAAAAGGCCCGAACTAAGGCTCCTGACCTGAGTATGAACCCATGCACTCCGACCCAAATGGTCCCAGGACTGGGATCCAACGCTCCCGAGGTTCCAGTAAGTAAGTGGACTGCACCAGAAGTGCCGGGAACAGGTCCCGAGACAGCCGAGGTGGGAACGTGAATCCCCGCAGTGGTAAGGTAGCTACTCTTTACCCCCTGCCTGGTGAAACCGAGACATTGCCCATTGCTCGCTTCCCAGTGGAAGCCTAACAAGAATGTAGGGACAAGGACTGTGTGGCGAGGGATTTAGTAAAAATTGCCTCCTTTAAGCCCAAAAGGAGCGCTCTATTCACCATGTGGTGGACCGTAGAAAAGGCCAAGACCTCCTAGCCTATTGCATCCATGCCGCGGATGGCCGGGTAAAGGTCTGGCCAAGAGACATGGTACTATTTTGTCCACCAGGGGTAGGAAGTAATAAGGACCATGTGACTGTTGCCCTCGAGTGTGCTCTCCAAGAGATTTTTCCAGGGGAGGCTCACAAACGCAAAAGTGCGGTACCCCCACCTGATCAGTTTGGGGCACCCTACAAATGGTCTCAGCGGGCCTCGGTTATCATGTGGAGATTGCATTGTACCCTGATGTTTAAAGTCCAGAGTGATAAGTTATACACATTATGCACGGCATTTTCATTGTATAATCTTATGCCGATTAACGTCGTTCCCCAAGCGGGGATGTTGGATTTTTCACCAGGGGGAGAGTGTATCCCTGGTCTCCAGCGGCTCCTAGAGACCCCCCTCCTTTGGAACAGCGCGATCGCGGGTGCCGCCGGAGCAAGCGACGGACCCGCCGGCAGCTTCCAAAGGTAGGGGCCGGAGCAGGCAGCGGTGAGAGTCTTAGGAGGATCACGCATGCGCAGAAGGCTCACAAGAGCCAGGGTGAAGTTGCGTGGGTACGGGAACAGGTAGGGAAAGGTTGCGGCGGCCATTACGGGTTCGCGCATGCGCAGGAGAATCGTGCACGTGGCCCAAATGCCCAGACAGGCTCCCCAGAACTACAAATCCCATGGGGCATAGCGAGGGAGACACCAGGTGCCTGATAGTGGCCAATGAGGGCCAAGGATTCCCAGGCAGGGAAAAGGATACATTTCGTGGGCTTGTAATACGCAGTTCAGTTGGAGCTGGGAGCAGGAAGGGGAAGGAAGGGTGCAGTGAGCAAGTGGCTTCTGTACCAGATAAGGTCCCCCAGGTCCCAGATAGGCCCCAACTCCCCATCAGATTAGTGGGTAAGTGATAAGGGACGGCCCCAAGCTAGGGACCCTGCCCTTAGGTTCGTGGTGTGCACTCTTGTCAGGTCACAGCGGTCAGTGCTGTGAGGGCTGACAAGCGGGCACCGTGTAAAGCAGTAGTACGTTGCTGCAGGGGTTGGAAGGGTTAGGTAGGAGTGAGGCAGAGGGAACTCGGGCGGTACGGGAAGAGATAGTGCGGGTGCAGGGGGTCAAGGACCCACTTGCATAGGACAGGTTCCCCGTAGGCCCATAGGAGGTTTCCCCTAAAGCCCTTCAAGATTGCTGTGCTGTAGGGATGGCCTATAGTAGAGAATGCGCAGGGAGCTGCCTGTTGGAGGAGATAGCAGGAGAGAGCGTGTTCTGGGGGGCCAATGAGAGACGTGGGGGGGGGGCGGGACACAGTTGGGGGTCCAGACACACCAGCCAATGAGAGCCGTGGGAGGGCGGGCGGACCGACGGACCAAGCAAATGGTCTCCAGACACTCTCAAACAAGATTTTTGATTATATAGATATAGATAATAAGGGATTGGGTGTAGCTCTATATCCTAGTCTGTTGTTAACACTTTTCAATAGACCCATCCCTAATATCACTACATACAAGAGATAATTAATCATCAATTTCAAATATTTTCCTGCCACCAGGTAGCATGTTGTTTTAACGTGGAGGCAGCAATTTATGCCATCTTTCTCAAACACAGAAATGCACTTGGCAAGTTATTCTCATGGAGAAACAAACAAGTTTCCTCAAGGATATTTGTGCCAAATTCCAATTCACTGGGGATCCTTGGAGAAGACACATTCATTTCCCTAATTTGGACCTGAACCTACCTACTCTATAACTTCAAACTATAACATGATCATAAACCCTTCACTGGTTCACAGCTTCACTTTTATATTACAAAAACACATACTATATCTTTGGGCACCTGCGGTCCGTTTCTTTTGTGCCTTTATCAGTCTGACACATTGAATTGCACTTTAAAAGAACCCTCTTTTTTTTGTTCATTTTTCTATTTGATAGAAAAATTGTGCATTCTATTTTTTGCTAATTTGGTTGTACCCCTCCCTTTTTTGTATTTGTGCCCATATTAAATAATTTGAAATTATTTATAAATAGTACTGTATACAAAATATATTGTCCTCATGTAATTGTTTGTTTTAGCCAACTTATTTTAAAATATAGAGTTATTCACAAAGCTGTGGCAGCCATCCCCATGCAGGAGTATTCATTGCAGCGAATGTTAACTCTAGTGAACGAATGTCTGATCTCAAAATAACACCCGTACAAAAGGACCATTTGACCCCTATAGTTTCTCCATTTTACCCCTATGTACTGTGAAGCCTTTAACAGATATTTGACCTTCAGCTTTTTTCCCAATGATGTTTATGGAAACACGTATTTCTCTTATTTAACCTGAGTCTACAGTACACCATTCTCTGCTTCACCCCTTCTTATTGTATTTCTTTTTTAGCAATGGTAATTGTTTTAACATTCTTCTCAAATAGTAAGCGTAACAAACGCATAGATCTATTTCTAGTATTCTATGTACCGCTACGTCAATAAGAAACATGGGTCCAGATTTACTAAGCTCCATTAACCTATTTAATGTGAGGTTAACCTAAGTTAACGTGACCTTATTAACCCTACGCTAATGAGCTCTATAACGGACATTATTTTTGCATATCATTACTTCCGTGAATAATGCTTCCACTCAGGGAAAATAATGGCTGTTCCTATTCAAGGTAATGTCCCCCCGAATTTAACAGAGCTTAGTCAATCTTGGTCATGGCATTTCAGCCGAAACATTCTATGGATCCTATGTTTACCGCATAAGCAGGGAAGAGAGAGGGGGAAATGGGGAAAGGCAAAGGGCTCTTGCTACAGTCTAATGTGGAGGGAGAGGTGCTCAAAGGAGCGTATTATGCATAGAGAACAAATACTTGCAGATGCAAGAGAAGAGTCCCTTTTCATAATCACTAAGATCCAGTGAAATGAAGTGGGTTTGAGTGCTTATCAAAAGGAGCTCTTCTCTTGCATCTGCAAGTATTGGTTCTCGATCCTATGTTTAGAGAAGAAAGGTTTAGGCTTAGAAACATATAAACATAGTATAAATGCTTAAAGCAAAACTATTGACGTCATTGCCTATGGAGTTGATACCCATATTGGTATGATATAATAAAGCTGAAGAATAGAGTTGACATTGTTTTGATTACACACGTACTGAACTTGTATTGGTAACCCAATGAGTATTCCATGTAATGGGTAATAATGTTAGTAAATGTATCCCTGCATTTATTTGTTACCGAAATGTTCTATTCCTGTACATTAGTATGCACAAAAGCAGTTTGTTGAGTTATATCTATGCCTGCACAATATTCATGATAGCAATTTGGTATCATAGTAGTTTCAAGGTTATTTAGTGATTGAAAACCCTGTTGTCTACTTCAAGGTGTAACATAAAAATGAGATGTCATCCATTATGGTGGTATAATAGTTTCTTTCCTAATGCCCATCATAAACTGCACATTTAAACATGTATGTCTGAAAAAAAAGCTTATTCTTACTGATTGCAGGGGCTATCTCACTTTAACATAAAATACGCTTATACTAAACTCCTGATAGTGTGTAATTATATGTTACTGTGCTACTTTACTTTGTGACACTTTTTTTCTCAGTAACGGATATTCATTAGAATAAAAATAGTATTTGGTCCTTATAGTGACACATACTGTAAGAAGTGGGTGTTTATCTGATTAGATGACACGCTAGCAGACTGTTGTTACTGTATACTGTAGTTATCAACTAAATGTGATTTTAGTCACAATTTATGGAATAGTGAGACCAACATATCACATATATACTGTACGGGAACCTTGATCACAGTTCAAGCATTTGTTAATAAGAAATGCTGAATTATGCCAGAGTTTGTGTTTGCTATTTGAGTCCTTCAACATTTTCATACAATCTGGGCAAACTATTTCAAACTGAGTCACCTTTGAATACTGCTAACTGAGGTTGGGTTGTATCTCCATTCCTATTTCATTCAGGCATACACTATACTGTACTCCATCATTTCACTGTGTTCTTGGCCAAACACATTTGATTTGTAGGCGTTTTTCTTAGCAAACATTTTTTTTCTCTTTAAATGTAAGCACACTCTTGGGGGGAACATAGATGTAACATGGCGCTTATGGGAAATGCCCAGTTCCAAAAATATTCACATTCCAAATGGATCTAGGGGGATTTTTCTGCAGCCAGTGAGTCAATCTATTGATGAGAAGAAGTGCACACAGACACAGGGCCGAAGACAGCTTTCCTGGGGCTCAGGACTTAAGTTTCCACCAGTGCCCTCCACCCACGTGTCGGCGGCCTTGCGAGAACCCCCCAGTTACTTTTATGCTACCCCCCTTCTCACACACCTCCTCACTCTCTCACCCCCCTTACAATCCTCTGTCATCCTTTCCCTCTCCCCCTCCTTTACACCCCCACCTCTCCCACATGTCGATCACCTCGCTCCCTCCCTTACACCCCCACGTCGCCCACCCTATCCCTCCCCCCATGTATTTCTCCCCCCATCCAACAAGCAATAACCCCCTCCCCAATATACACACACAATAAACCCCCTCCCCAAATACACACACAATAACCTCCCTTCCCAAATACACCCACACCCACACACCATAAGCCATCCTTCCCAAAGGGACTCACAATGAGGCCCCCCCCCACCAAAATACACACACACATCCCTCCAATAGGCCCCCCTTCCCCAAACACACACACACACACACACTCACACACAATATAAGCCCCCTCCCCAATTACACACACACACGCACAAACACAATACGCCCTCCTCCCCAAATACACAAACACAATAAGCCCCCTTCCCCAAATACAGACACACAATAAGCCTCCCTCCACACACACACACACACACACACACACACACACACACACACACACACACACACACACACACACACACACACACACACACACACACACGAAGCCCCCTCCCCAAACACACACACACACACACAATAAGCACTTTCCCAAACACACACACACACACACAATACGTCCAGCTACACACACACACACACACACACACACACACACACACACACACACACACACACACACACACACACACACACACACACACACACACACACACACACACACACACACACACACACAATAAGCCCCCCTCCCCAAATACACACACAATTAGCCCACCTCCTCAAACACATACACAATAAACACACCTTGGGGGGAAAGGGGCCTGGGAGGGTGGTATAAGGGGGGCCAGGGGCATGTGGGCTTACCTGGGACCCTTGGATGGGCCTGCTGGAGCAGCATGGCCAGTGCACAGAAGTGCACTGTAGGCCCGTGGAGGCCCACCAAAGTGGCTGGGAAGGGAGGGATAGATAGGTGGTGCCGAGCAATCAACCTTCAATAAAGTGCCTAACCACTGGATATGTATAACACGGAGGACAATTAGAATCTGCTTAGCTCCTTATGCGTCTCTGGTGTTGGGGATCTCCTAAGTTGCTGCTTGCGGCCCCTGACAGTCGCATAAATGCAGCTGGAGTCCTGTGGATTTAAAGACAGTCTCAATATGCGCGCTTCCGGGTGGAAGATGAAATCAGAAAAAAGAGAAGAGAGCGGAGCGCAGCAATGACAACCAGGAGCTAGAACTGAGGGACCCAACTTGGAAAAAAAATATAAAGGCTTTATTTAAACAAGCACATGTTTAAAAATAAAACAGATCCTCCCGCGCATTTCACACCGCTAGGGGGCTTTCATAAGGCGAGACACGTGTGTGAAAAGCGTGGGAGGATCTGTTTTGTTTTTAAACATGTTTTTGTTTGAATAAAGCCTTTATATTTCTTCAAGTCGGGTCCCGGAGTTCCAGTTCCTGGTCTGACTGCAGTGCTCCGCTATTTTCTCTTTTTTTCTGATAGTAAATATAGCCCAATATTTTATGGTGAGTGAAGCTAAGTCATAAGACAACGTATGGGCCCACAGGAATGGAATGGGCCACAAGATTTCTTACAGCGGCGTAAGGCACCGCTAAGTGTATTTCGCCCTAAAGTGTATGCGCTGTAGCTTAATGCCACCGGTTTTGCATGTTCTTTGGTGCTTACAGATGCAGCAGGTTTGCCCTTTTTTTTTCCGTGCGTCTAATCCAGGCCCATTGGTGCCTGCTCCGTATGGCGCCTTGTGTGTGCCGGTGCAACATACTAGCATTAACGCCTGCTACATCTGTACATTTTTATTTGATATTCTGTATATTATTTACATATATATTTTGTATTAACTCTTTCAATTCTTGCCCATTGCAGCACAGTGCTGGGAACCCATCTCTCACCATGGTTCTATTGTACTGTATTGTAGTGTGTTATTTTTGTACTTATATGCTGCAATGAGATATGTACTGATTGGTTATGCTCTTTTACCACTTTTGTACCAAAATTACTTACATTTTTGGAGTACTATAATTTAATGCCGACTAAATGATTTGCTTTGAGGATTTTCAGTTTGTACATTCTTTATAAATTTAGTGGTACATAAGATTTTTTTAATAGTCTTACAAGTCTCTCCTTCTTACGAACTTTCACCCTGTGTACAGCTTTATCTATGGCAACTTCATGTTGTTCTACTTTCTGTCCCAGCTCTTGGTTCTGCTCAAGGATGTCTTCTCTCTACCCCTTTTGTATCTAAAGCCCTCTCCCGCCTTAAACCTTTTTCACTGACTGCCCCACACCTCTGGAATGCCCTTCCCCTCAATACCCGACTTGCACCCTCTCTATCACCTTTAAAACCCATCTTAAAACACCTCCTCAAAGAAGCATATGGGGAGCTCCATGGCTGATACTATACACCTCATACATCCACCTTGGCCCCCTGCAGATGCACTTAACAGAACACCCTCCTACTGTCTCTGTACGTTCTTCCTACTTACCAATTAGATTGTAAGCTCTTCGGGACAGGGGCGCCTTTTCCTAATGTTACTTTTATGTCTGTGGAGAACAGTAAACAAAACGGCGATGCACAACCGAAGTAAACTCCACCAGGCAAGGTAACAGCAGTTAAAACTTCTATTTATTGGCACAAAATTATTAAAAAAAACGCCACTCCCCATGGCCGGACCCCGAGTCTGCAAATACAATATCTTTCCAACGTAAAGAAGTTTTTAAACAAAACTACTTCCAAAAGCTTCATAAGAAAAGAGATGGGAGGAGAACTACTGTGGTCTCGCTCCAAAGCAGATCTGACCGGGTTCCATTCATTAGTGTACTTGGTAATGGTATATTGGGGCAGGGGCTCTCCATGCCAGTCCTCATGACCTCTCAACAGGTCAAGTTTTCAGGACATCTCTGCTTCAACAGAGGTTGCTCAATCAATCCCTGCTTCAGCACCGTTGGCTGTCAAAGACTGAGCCACTGATAGAGCCACCGGGGCTGAAGCAGGGATATCCTTAAAACCTGACCTGTTGGGGGGTCTTGAGGACTGGAGTTGAGAACTCTGTATTAGGGGTATTTGGTGTAGCCCTGGTAAGAAATAGGGCTATAGTTCTATCCTCCTCCTGGTGTAATTCCTGCTAAGGGCAGGTTGCAAGGAGTTATCATGGGTTTCCCCCACTTCAAGCACTGCCCTTGCACTGGGGCTTACTAGAGATGGAGGCGCTGCACCACTGAATGAATATGAAGGCATCCACCCCAGAAACCTGTTCCTGCTATCCCCCATATCATCGCGGGAGACTCAGGCCCTCCTGTTGCCACAGGTATGCACCACATACAGTCATGTAGCCAGGTCCCAGTACAGCGAAGGGGGGCCGATCTGTGATTGCCCCGGGGTCCATGCGCTACATTGGTAATGTGGGTTAGCTCTGATGAAGATCCATGTTGGACCGAAACGTCAGCCTTCTGCTTTTTTGTAATGAAGTAATTTAAAATTCTTCTGTGCCCAGCCTTCATTATTATTATTATTATTATTATTATTATTATTCTCACACTACAAATAGGACACACACACACGTTTCGCGCACTGTCTGGTGATTTTTAGCTGAGAGGTTACTAATTTTGCAATAATTTTAGCCCTTTGAGCCTTAGCAGGGAATCTAATTGGGGGGGGAGAATAAACTGATTAAAATTATGCAACTGCATTTTGGATAGTTTTACATATCTCCAAAGGTAACGAAAAAACCTTTTATAGACCCAAAATAGGATAATCTGATGGGATATTTGTACCTGTGCTCTGTGATTTAATTAAAAATTATGCAATGGTCACAGTTTCACACAATTCAGTTACAATGTTGAATTATTGATTTTTGCCCTAGGATGAGCAAAATATTTTATGTGGAAATGTAGCTGTGTGTAATGGACCATCATTCTAAAATACGATTTTAACAATTTTGATTATTGGCAAGGATTGATTGGTTGACAATTGCTTTAAGAGTAAATGACTTTATATTTTCAAGCAGAGATAGTCTTGTTACCTTGCCAGTCAGCACAATATCCTTCAGTTCAAAGCAGGAAGAAAACACGTTTTATCTGTTGATAATATTATCATTTGTATTTGATATCAAAATAATGTGCAGCTTTTGTTCTTAGTAATCTGCAAGGTACAATGTAGCTAAACTGTTATCATTTTACAGTGAGCAGGACTTCTTCCTGTAGTCAAAGCCAGAAAAAGTAGCAGAAATCTATATTCTTCCTTGTAATTGCTATAGAAGAAGACTGGAGGGAATATGGATTATCATTCTGTTATAGTAACTGTCAGTTTGGCCAGTAGAACTATGAGTGTAAAATCAATAGCCTTAGCTATTAGACAATGTATTACAGATCCAAATAGATGGATACGTATGACAGGGAAAGTAATAATGCTGAGAAAAACTTTGAGAAGTCTTTAACACTATTTAAACTAAGTATAGTTGTGTGTGTTTGTGTGTGTGTATATATATATATATATTCAGTGTTCGAAAATCCTATACATTTACACGCCCGGGGCATGTGGATTTAACCCCAGGGCGAGTAAATATTGGCCCAAGCAGCACACGTGTTTTTTTTTTTAATTTCCCTACCTGGCAGCTGATTGGCGCGCGCTCCCAGGCTTTGTGGGCGCGCGGCCAGGCTCTATATGAGCCCGCCCCCAACGAGCGGCCATTCTTTCTGCCCGGACATCTGTTGGAGGGTAAGTACTTGCCATGCTGCGTCCCCTCTGCTCCTTCCCTGCGATCCCCCTGGTCCCCACATGGCTCCCTACTCCCCACCGTGGCAGCTCTCCTGTCCCCCTGCTCCTGTCCCCCTGCTTCTGTCCTCTGCTCCTGTCCCCTTCCCCTCCTCCTGTCCCCTGCTCCTGTCCCCTTCCCCTCCTCCTGCCCCCTTCCGCTCCTCCTGTCCCCTGCTCCTGTCCCCTTTCCCTGCTCCTGTCCCCTTCCCCTGCTCCTGTCCCCTTCCCCTCGATCCACTAATCGCTGCCCGGGGCTGGAGGTCCCCACTGCTGCATCCCGGTTGCCATGCGAGGGGGGACCTCGGCCCTAACCCCTCACCACGTGCCTCCCATGCGCCAGCTAGCTTCATGACGGCGCAGCCGCCGCATGAGGTGGGGGGGGATGTCGGCCTGCCCCTCCCCCCCCCCACGAGCTTCATGCCGCAGCGGGCTGGGGGGAAGAAGCAGCCTGCAAAGCTGCTTGGCTGCGCACTGACGACATGCCAGCGAGGGGACCAGGGCAGTGGTGGCCACAGCGGGGCTGACTGTCCCCTGAGGCGCTCGCTGGGGGATACCTCACCACGTGCCTCCCACCCACCCTTCTGATTGGGGGGGGGATGTCCGAGGAGCGTGGTGCTGGTCTCGGCCTTTCCTCCCCTGTGTGTGTGTGTGTGTGTGTATGTGTGTGTGTGTGTGTGTGTGAGAATGTGTATGTGTGTGTGAATGAATGTGTATGTGTGTGACACCAGAGGTATCCCCCCAATCAGTAACCTCCCCCCCCAATCAGAAACCTCCCCACCCCAATCAGTAACCTCTCCCCCCCAATCAGTAGCCTCTCCCCCCAATCAGTAACCTCTCCCCCCAATCAGTAACCTCTCCCCCCAGTCACCACCCCCCCAGTCACTCACCCCCCCCAGTCAGTCACCCCCCCCCATCAGTCACCCCACCCCCAAGTCAGTCACCCCCCCAGTCAGTCACCCGCCCCCCAGTCAGTCACCCCCCCAGTCAGTCACCCCCTCCCACTCTGTGTGTCACCCACCATTTCTCCCCTCTGTGTCTCCCCCCCACACTCTCTCTCTCTCCCCCACACACACTCTCTCTCTCCCCCACACTCTCTCTCTCCCACACTCTCTCTCTCTCCCACACTCTCTCTCTCCCCCACACTCTCTCTCTCCCCACACTCTCTCTGTCCCCCCACTCTCTCT
>NC_134489.1:95415062-95467562 GCF_040206685.1 Ascaphus truei
TTATTTCCACTTGGCCATTTTTCATTTAACCACCCATCCCTATAGTATCCTGTTAATATCACTGGTAGGCTTCTTCTCAGCATGGAAAATCGACAACCATATCCATCCATTACTTCAAACTAGCGTGCAGGTGTTCTAGATACTTAAACCATCTTTATTCAATAGGTTTTCCTCAGTAATGTTACAGTGTGCAATGGAAGGATGCTTCCCACAGTGCTTCACACAGAGTATTATGCATTCATAGACTATTTGAATCCATAATACTACATGTGCTGTCTATTATAAATGTTGACAGATATGTATATACATAGATGCACATTTGCTTAAAATAAAGCATTGTGAGATGAGTTGCTTGTTACTTTGCTGTAGTAGAATTGCATGGTCCTAGTCATTTGTATTAAACATTTAGTTATAGAAAAAAGTTACAAGGGAAGGGACATACTTTACAGCACTATAAGAAAAATAAAACCAAAATGCTTCTTCTGTTTTAAAAACACAACCACTCTCTTAACCTCTGTTTTGAACTAGGGGATATCCCAGTCTAGGATTATCTGTACCTGAAGACCATATGCATTCAGATAACTGCAATTATTTTAAAATAGGACATTTAGAGGTGTACCAACTTTGGGTTCAGTAGATGAGTTTACCAAAGTTCTGTTTTGAAGTATAAAGGGGTTCCCCTCCGCACATGTGCAATTAATATTTTTCAAATGTACACATAGAGTATATATGTATCTCCTTGGCGTAAACACCTTTTTTTTTTATCAAGCTACATTAAGGAATTGCCCAAAATGTGGTTCTGAAAAAGCTGTTTTTTTTTCTATTATATGGAAATGTCAGAACATTTTCAAATTTGGGGACAAAAGAATTAAAGAAAATGTTCAATATAAACATTTTCAAGGATGAAAAAGCATTGATTTGTGTAGTCTTTAAAAATTGGTTAATTGTGGAACAGGAAAGGAAAAAAATGCCCGAAACTCTTATTTTAATTTTAGCCCTAGCAAAAAAAACAAAACTTAGAATGAATCATTGGATTAAAAACCGGGTCCCTTCCATATTGAAATTTGGAAGCAGAAGTTATTTCTCTGATTGATAATGAAAAAGAGAGGCCTGCTTTTATTATATGCAATAATGATAGAGCAACTTAAACATATAATAGTATTAAAACAGCAAGTGTAATTCCAGTATTGGCATGCCTGACTGAACCTGTGATGCCCCTCAAGGGTTTTTTACCAAGTGACTTTGATGGATCACAGGTATACTTGAAACAGACCCAGCAAAGATTACCATGTCCAAGACATAGAGATTCCGCAGACTTGATTTTTGTTACTGATGAGATATCTTTTCTAATTAACCTTGAAGACATTTTTTTGGATGGAACATAAGCACAAGAAATGTGGACACATTTTATTGCTGGAGTATTAATATAACAGGTATTCTTTTATTAGCTTATAAAGGTGTGTGTGTGTACACATGTATGTATAATATGTATATATTGTGTGTGTGTGCACATATATATATATATATATATATATATATACAGTGCTTGACAAATCACCCAAAAATCTACTCGCCGAACAAAAAAATCTACTCGCCACCTAGTCCCACCCCAACCCCGCCCCTAGTCCCCCTACCCCGCCCCTAGTCCCGCCCCTACCCCGCCCCTAGTCCCGCATTTAAAAAAAACCCTAAATGAAATAAATTGAATAAATTTCTAGTAAGAACATTCGTTTTTGACATAAGTTTATTTATTGTATTACATTATACTACAATTAGTCCTTGTTACGTGTGTGTGTGTGTGTGTGTGTGTGTGTGTGTGTGTGTGTGTGTGTGTGTGTGTGTGTGTGTGTGTGTGTGTGTGTGTGTGTGTGTGTGTGTGTGTGTGTGTGTGTATGTGTGTATAAATGTCGAATCTAGAAAAAAAAGCCAGGTGTGAATGACTAGTTTCCTGCACCCCTTAACTAGTGCCTGGACGTCCCCGCTTCACAATATTTAAAGCAGCAATCCCGCCTGGGATCTTACCTGATCCGCAGTCCCTCAATGTCCAGGTACCCTCATTCCTGCAATGTTATACATTGGAGGGAATGTGTTCCCTACCTGTCTTCTGGGTTAGGGGGGGTTCCGATGTCTTCCGTGTGAAGCTTGAGTCAGATCTGGAAGAAAGCAGTATAGGTTATTTCGGTGTAGGTATAGGGCAGTTAAGATATACAGGGTAAATAAAATATCCAGATTGTGAGACAGAGAGAGGGTGAGAGAGATGGTGAGACGGAGAGAGGGTGAGAGAGAGGGTGAGAGAAAGAAGGTGAGAGAGACGGAGAGAGAGAAGGTGAGAGACGGAGAGAGAAGGTGAGAGAGACGGAGAGAGGGTGAGAGAGACGGAGAGAGGGTGAGAGAGACGGAGAGAGGGTGAGAGAGACGGAGAGAGGGTGAGAGAGACGTAGAGAGGGTGAGAGAGACGGAGAGAGGGTGAGAGAGACGGAGAGAGGGTGAGAAAGAGACGGAGAGAGGGTGAGAGAGAGACGTAGAGAGGGTGTGAGAGAGACGGAGAGAGGGTGAGAGATAGGGTGAGAGAGACGGAGAGAGGGTGAGAGAGAGGGTGACAGGGTGAGAGAGGGGCTGAGAGAGGGGGTGATAGAGGGGTTGAGAGAGACGGAGAGAGGGTGAGAGAGACGGAGAGAGGGTGAGAGAGACACGGAGAGAGGGTGAGAGAGAGAGGGTGAGAGAGACGGACAGGTGAGAGACAGAGAGAGGGTGACTGTGGGGGTTGGGGTGACTGGGTGGGGTGATTGGGGTGTGGGGTGATTGGGGGGTAGGGTGATTGGGGGGCTGGGGTGACTGACTGGGTGTTTGGGTGGGGTTATTGGGGGGTTGGGGTGTCTGACTGGGTGGGGATTACTGACTGACTGGGTGGGGTGACTGGGCGACTGGGCACAGGGCAGGGGGGTGGGATGACTGACTATGACTGACTGGGTGGGGGGGGGATGACTGACTGGGTGGGGGGATGAATCACTGGGTGTGGGGGGTGACTGACTGGGTGGGGGGATGACTGACTGGGTGGGGGCATGACTGACTGGGTGGGGGGATGACTGACTGGGTGGGGGGATGACTGATTGGGTGGCGTGGGGGGGTACTTCTGGTGTCCTACATGTTCTCTCTCTCTCTCTCACACACACACACTCTCTCATACCCATAAACACACTCTCTCATACACACACACACACACACACAAACAAACTCTCCTACCCATACACACACACACACTATCCTACCCATACACACACACACACACACACACACACACTCTCTCCTACCCATACTCACACACATACACACACATACACACACACACATACACACACACACACACACTCTCCTACCCATACACACACACATACACACACACACTCTCCTACCCATACACACACACATACACACACACACTCTCCTACCCATACACACACACATACACACACACACACACACTCTCCTACCCATACACACACACATACACACACACACTCTCCTACCCATACACACACACATACACACACACACACACACACACACACTCTCCTACCCATACACACACACACACACACACACTCTCCTACCCATACACACACACATACACACACACACACTCTCTCCTACCCATACACACACATACACACACACACACACACACGGGATGGGACGGGGAAACACCCTGCTACTACCTGCCGCCCCGCGCGGGCAGCGGGAGCGAGGGGAGGAGGGGGTGTAAGAAAAACACCCGAGCCGCGCGGGCAGCAGGAGGGGGGTGAAGCACCCGAGCCGCGCGGGCAGCAGGAGGGGGGTGAAGCACCCGAGCCGTGCGGGCAGCGGGAGGGGGGTGAAACACCCGAGCCGCGCAGGCAGCGGGAGGGGGGTGAAACACCCGAGCCGCGCGGGCAGAGAGAGGGAGGGGGGTGAAACACCCGAGCCGCGCGGGCAGAGGGAGGGAGGGGGGTGAAACACCCGAGCCGCGCAGGCAGCGGGAGGGGGGTGAAACACCCGAGCCGCGCGGGCAGCGGGAGGGGGGTGAAACACCCGAGCCGCGCGGGCAGAGGGAGGGGGGTGAAACACCCGAGCCGCGCGGGCAGAGGGAGGGAGGGGGGAAAAGAAAGACATGAGCCGCGCGGGCAGAGGGAGGGGGGTGAAACACCCGAGCCGCGCGGGCAGAGGGAGGGAGGGGGGAAAAGAAAGACATGAGCCGCGCGGGCAGCGGGAGCGCCGAAGGGAGGGGGGAGAAACACCTCTGCTACCTCCCGCGCGGGCAGCGGGAGCGCCGGGGACCGGATGTATCAGTATAAATATTTATTAAAGGCATTAAATTCCCCACACCTCAAGCATGTGTCCACAATCCTCTCCATGACCGGATCAGTGCAGGTCTTGTAAGTAGGAGGTGACACAATTATACAAGAGGATATATAGGAAGAGGAGGAGCAGCAGACGCGAGCACACCCCCAACCCCCCCCCCCCTCCCCATTACTTACCTGTGCAGAGAAGGAAGGGCGGTTTGAAGTCCTGGCAACTCCAAGCCGCGTCACAGCCAGAGGGATTTTTTTTTTTTTCGAGCAGGGGATTTTTTTTTTGCAGAGCAGGAGAAAAGCTACTGGCCACGAGCCAATATCCGATCGCAGCTGGCGAGTTGGCGACCGGGTTTGTCGAGCACTGTATATATATATATATATATATATATATATATATATATATGTATATACGCGCACACACACACAATCACACACGTGTTTCCACAGTTTTTGTGCTTATGTTTAATCCAAAAAATTTCGGCCAAGTTAATTAGAAAAGTGTGTATATGTGTATATATATATATATATACTGTATATATATATATATATATATATATATATATATACACATATACAATGCCGTTTGCACTGACAGTAGCATCAAAAGCACGTCTTATTAAGTGAATTATTTACTTTGAGTGGTTATAAATGTAATGGCATTGTTTACATTTTTTATTCCGTAGTTTTATATCATTATAGTTGCACTACTGAAAACCTAGTTGATGAAAGAACATACATGAAGTTGCTACATTGTTGTAAGCATAATAATTTTTTATTTATAATAGTATTGTAATAGTTACATTATCACATTCATCTGGTTTCTTTGATGCCGCTCTCCGCGGACTAAAGTTTTCTTACACTAAGAATATATCAATATACAGTAGGAATGACGCAATCTTCCTCAACAACATAGTCCTATACATATCGAATGAAAAAGCAACAAGATTATTTATGTTTCTGAATATGTATTGCCTATTTGTCACGACTACTGTAAATGGTCCTGAAACTAATGGCTGTAAAATATTACATGATCTCAGAATCTCAGCAGGGAGAAAAAGAAGGAGGTATAGTATGTGTTTATATATCTGTGGGTGGGTTTACTGGCTATGTATCTTAACCCAGGCTGTGCTCAAAGCTGTGAAATGCAGCAAGCAAAAGCTTACAGGGGACCATGTTACAGTTAGGTCCGGAAATAATTGGACACTGACACAATTTTCATAATTTTGGCTCTGTACGCCACCACAATGGATCTGAAATGAAACAACTGAGATGCAATAGAAGTGCAGACTTTCAGCTTTAATTCAAGGGGTTGAACAAACATATCGTATGAAATGTATAGGAATTGCAACTATTTTCATACACAGTCCCCTTATTTCAGGGGCTCAAATGTAATTGGACAAATTAACACAATCATAAAGAAAATGTTCATTTTTAATACTTTGTCGAGAATCCTTTGCAGGCAATGACTGCTTGAAGTCTGGAATGCATGGACATCACCAAACGCTGGGTTTCCTCCTTTGTGATGCTTTGCCAGGCCTTTACTGCAGCTGTCTTCCGTTGTTGTTTGTTCGTGGGTCTTTCTGCCTTAAGTTTTGTCTTCAGCAAGTGAAATGCATGCTCGATCAGGTTGAGATCAGGTGATTGACTCGGCCATTGCAGAATATTCCACTTCTTTGCCTTAAAAACTCCTGGGTTGCTTTCGCAGTATGTTTTTGGTCATTGTCCATCTGTAAAGTGAAGCGTCGTCCAAACAACTTCGCTGAATCTGAGCAGACAATATATCCCTATACACTTCAGAATTCATCCGGCTGCTTCTTTCTTCTCTCACATCATCAATAAACACTAGTGACCCAGTGCCATTGGAAGCCATGCATGCCCATGCCATCACACTGCCTCCACTGTGTTTAACAGATTATGTGGTATGCTTCGGATCATGAGCCGTTCCAAGCCTTCTCCATACTATTTTCTTCCCATCATTCTGGTACAGGTTGATCTTAGTTTCATCTGTCCAAAGAATGCTGTTCCAGAACTGGGCTGGCTTTTTTAGATATTGTTTGGCAAAGTCTAATCTGGCCTTTCTATTCCTGAGGCTTATGAATGGTTTGCACCTTGTGGTGAACCCTCTGTATTTTCTCTCGTGAAGTCTTCTCTTTATGGTAGACTTGGATAAAGATATGCCTATCTCCGGGAGAGTGTTCTTCACTTGGCTGGATGTTGTGAATGGGTTTTTCTTTACCATGGAATGGATCCTATGATCATCCACCACTGTTGTCTTCCGTGGATGTCCAGGCCCTTTTGTGTTGCAGAGCTCACCAGTGCGTTCTTTTTTTCTCAGAATGTACCAAACTGTTGATTTGGCCACTCCTAATGTTCCTGCTATCTCTCTGATGGATTTTCTTTTTTTTGCAGCCTAAGGATGCCCTGTTTCACTTGCATTGAGAGCTCCTTTGACCGCATGTTGTGGGTTCACAGCAACAGCTTCCAAATGTGAATACCACACCTGGAAACAACTCCAGACCTTTTACCTGCTTAATTGAGGATGAAATAACGAAGGAATAGCCCACACCTGTCCATGAAACAGCTTTTGGGTCAACTGTCCAATTACTTTTGGTCCCTTGAAAAAGAGAGGGCTACATATTAAAGAGATGTAATTCCTAAACCCTTCCTCCAATTTGGATGTGAATACCTCAAATTGAAGCTGATAGACTGCACTTTAAGCCCATATTCATTATTTAACTGTAACTTGAATTTATTTTGGTACACAGCAGAAATAACAAAACGTATCAGTGTCCAATTATTTCAAGACCTAACTGTATATGGGTTTGAAGCAAAAGGTGGCACTGTGTGCTCATTTGCATGTCACTTCCCAGAATCCCTTGCTGCAGTGGAAGCACTGTGTTCTGGGTGATAATGGTGAAAGGTGGGGTTGCAGACCGGTCTAAGACATGCATTTGGGCATACAGTAATATTTCCATTTGCTATATATATGTATATATTAGTACACATTACAAGTTATCACAGTCTCCAATTTGTAGGAGAAATCAAATAACCAAGTTGACCATGGAATCGACAGCTTAGTTATGCAAATCATGTCTTACATACTAGAGAAATTAACTAAAAGTTGCAGAGATAGTGGGAATGCTGCTTAAAAAGCGCATCTGAAAGGATGAGCCTTCAGATAAGATTCAAGATTACCCATGGATTCCAATAGCTTAGCGAGGCAAAGAAGCTTATTGTATGTTAATTCCAGCAACTACATTCAATTAATGTTAAGGTTCTTTTGAAAGCAATAGCATAAAGGAAGCTTGATAAAACGTTATCCCTTTTCCATTATTCAGAAACAATGCGGGGAGATTAAAAATCTAATAGTGCAGTATCCCTCACATGCCCTTCCCATTACATGTTTCAATCAGGTACCCATGCTCTCAAAACTGTGTTTACATTTAAAAATAAAAGTCAGTAGAATTTAGGTCATGGTTCAAAACAAAAGAGGAATAGAAGCTTCTTTATTTTAAACCCTACAAAGCGATATGGTCGCACTTCATGCACTTCAGCAAATCAGCTATAATTGCCTTCTCTGTCCTGGACTCTGACAATCAATAGGATCCATATTATCAATAGAAGGCATACTACACACCCCTACTTGTAGTCATGCAGAGTGATTGGGCTACTGCAGCTCCTTCTCGGCTCCTACAAAAGGATGCTGAGCTCCACCATATGCTTTCTGTTTGCCTAAAAGACAATGTGGCCCGTTGACTTTCCATGGCTGCCATTTTCCATGAATAGTCAATGTCATCCGCAAGCAGCACAAAACAAGAAATGTTTCCTGGGTGTCCCATGTTGTAGTCAGTCCTGGGACTGCAGCTAGATCCTTGGCTGGGCTCCCAAAAGACCCCTCACGTCCCATGTTGGTTCAATAGCTAAGGCCTTAATGCACTAAAGGTCGGAAAGGAAAATAATTGGTGTTATCTGTGTTTTACGTCAATTTGATCTACTTATTAACTATAGCCATATTGCCAGTGATAAAGCAATGGTTAGGGGATTTTACCACTAAGATAATTCTGTGATATCAGTATTAGTAGTATGCAAATGAGTAATTAACATCAAATTACTTATTCAATGCTACTCACTAGACCCCGATTAACTGGCAATCTTAGGCTACCGCCAAAAAATATCACCAATTTTTATCATCTACCCCAGGCGGGTGTTAGGCCTTTTTTGACTATGTATATAACAGACACTATAAGCAATAGGCCAGATAACCTAAATCCACCTGGAATATATTATAATATATTATATGAACATTTGCCAGCATTTTAATATATATGCCCCTTTGTAGCCCAAGTGGCCAGCTAGCAAAGGCAACCCATGGCTACCGGGCTACTAAGGTCTACTAAGGGATTAATATATATCAAATACCCTACACTAACTACTCGCCCCTTGAATACCAAAGAGGCTAGTAACGCATTGCTTGACAAGGCCTTACTAACCACTATGGCAATCAAGGGGTTTACTTCCCCCTCCTCCGCTTATATCGATTCCATAATAAGGTGGGAACCCACGTAAGGGAAAACAGAAAGGGGCATTTGGTCACAGCTATCTCGCTGCGACCATATAACCGGCGGCATTCGGCAGCAGACAGATCCTCTGCCACAGCCGATCCCCCACTGGAACCCCTGCAATGGTCCGCTTCGACGAGAATGTAAGTTTTAGTGATTAGGGTAGGAGGTTAAATGAAGGGGTTGTTTAGTGCAGGGGGTTAATTTGTAGGGGTTTTAATGATTAGGGTAAGGGGTTAGGGTAGGGTTTTTTTATAGGCTTAGGGGTTAAGGTAGGGAGTTTTGGGGTACGGGCTTCGGGTAGGCTCTTACCTCAGCACCGAACCGGCCAGCAGCAACAGGTCCAGGCGGTGGGGTGAGTCACAGCAAACTCATTTGATCGTGATCTAGATTGGGGAAACACGTCCCCAAACATTTGACATTACAAAAGGCGGGAAACAAGTGGTAAAGCAAACAATCTGAGTGGTTGTTTTACCACGTAACCCATTTACACAGCGTAAGCAACCATGGCAAGCCCTATTAAAGGATCATGCCCTCAGCCGTAAGTGGAGAGAGGACATATTAAGATATTTCTGTTAAGAACAATGACGTTAACAAAGAAAACGTGCTTCAATCAACATTGAAGATGGGGCGTCAAGGAACACGGATGGTTTCAGAAAAAAGATGGCCGTCGGTTTTAGCGTTTTAACCTTCTGTAGGTCGCCATTTGTTATTTTTCTGTGTTCGTTTTAGGGGTGGCATCCGCCTATTGCACTACCTTTACGGAGTAGTTCCAAGGGGTCTTTGAAGGCCTTGGAAGAGTGCAACAGGGATGGGGTAAATAGTTTGATTTTACTATAACTATCTTCAGTGCCAATGAGGCTACAAAGTCCCTGCTTAAGGGGACCTTGGTAGGCTCACTGGCACTGAAGATGTTAATGACCACTTAATGCAATCTGTTATGTTTCATTTACATATGTAAACTTGTAATGGTTTTGTTTAATTTATTAAATGACCTACAGATCTATCAGCCAACTTTGGCCACTAGGGCTGTGAGTCCTACATCTAAAAGGGGGTTGTTAGGTGTGTTGGGGTGGGCTGGTGGAAGTTGGTGATAGGGGTAGGTATTTCATGGTGTGTGGTTAGGATCCGCCAGGGGAGGGAAGTACGGGGTTAACCCCTTTTTTGTTATAGCAGTTAGTAAGGCTTTGCCAAACAATGCCTTACTAGCCTCTTTGGTACACTTTATGCAAAGGGAATAGTTAGTAGTATAAAGGTGCCATATTTTAGCCCATCAGGTATCAAGGGAGCTAAAATATTTATCTGTGATAGGATAATGTAGGTTTTTTTATTACATTACTCTATGGGGATTATTCTAGTAGCTTCGATAACTAACTCATCAAGCTTTTGGAGCAGTTCCCGAATGATGTGGCCAGTTTGCTATTCAGAAAGATTCGATAACTTGCCAAACTCATTTGAGGAGCGCATTTTCCTGAGCGGTCACGCTCCTGCTCAAACACACCGAGCGGTAGCTAAAAACAAACTCCAGGGCACCATTTCGATAAGATCACGCTATTCTAGTAGCCCTGATAATCTCATCAGGGCCCTGAATTTATCACAGATCTCATCTCACCACCCCATAGTTTGAGACTTGTGGAAATGGTTTCAGATTCTTTCTCAATGCCGTGATAACACAAATGACAAACTGTTCGGTGGGATTATGCCAAACTGCTCGAGATAGCAGCAATGTTATCGAAGCTGCTAGAATAGGCCCCTATCATAGACAGGTGTTGCATTTGCAGGTTGGGTGTTGGTGTTATTCAGAAGATTGTGATAGTAATTACTGCAATTCTCCTGCATTATCACAAAAACACCCAACTGAGGTTTATAATGCAGTTATCGTGCACATATACAGTAATTTTTTAGTAAATACGGCATTAAATTGGAAAAATTATCCCACATTTGTTTTAATAGCACCAAACATTTTTGCTGATTTGACGACCTTTAGAAGAAGTAGGTCTAAGAGAGACGGGGCCTGACACGGGGTCCTTCATTTCAAAGGAATAATACACATCTATCGTAATTTAAAAAGTTATTCAACAAGGATTCCATTCTCCAAAGTCACTGAGTTTTGGGGTGCCTTTTTATTTAATAAGCATTTATCATTAACTAGAGTATCTAATTATTTATTTTATAAGGCAGAGGTGCGCAAAGTTATACTTCCAGCGCCCCCCTGCTCGCCCTCGCCCCCCCCCCCTCCTCATGGATCCCCCAAATGACGCAGCGGGGTCATGTGACGTCACGTTTCCATGGCGTGACCCAGTGGCGCAATTTGACGCTGGGTTGCCATGACGATTCGTCGCTGGAAGGTAAGGTAAGGGAGTTTTACAGAGGGCCCATGCGATCCCGGCATTTCATTTAAATGCGTTGGGAAGCGCTGGGCCTCTGTAACGGCTGCGTCCACCCCCCGAAAATCTCACGCCCTCCACTTTGCGCACCCCTGTTATAAGGTATAGTGCTCCTAAAGGCACTTGCACTCTATGGCAAGTTTTTGCTACAGTGATCTAACAAAGTTAATGTCCTTCCTGCATTGAGACCGCTGGTATTTATAGTTTACAACGGAATTATGAAAGGTGAACATTGTTTCTATGACTGCTATTATTGGGCTTTACTCAACTCTCATTGCATAGAAAGTGGTTTCATAGAGCAATACAATGTTTTTGCTATTCTAGGAATCACTATTCATTCATAGTGGTCTATGGCAAGAATCTGTCAACTTGAACTGTGGCAAAGTCAGTACCAAAAACAGCTCAGTATTTGTCAAACACTTGGGATCCCATTGGATGCCAAGGGATTTTTTTTCTTTTATACGGCACATTCCAGTCCTTTTGATAAATCTGGCACAATTATGATGCGCTGGATTTGCCCAGCTTTTCAGACAGGAGAATTTAGTAAATAACTTCATAGTCTAATTTTGAATGAGGTAAAACATATTAGTCCCTTAATTTGGTCACCTTCCCCTCAATATATACGACTGCCACCCTCTGTATTTACCTTTAAGACCCATCTTAAAACCCACCTCCTTAACGAAGCATATGGGTAGTTCGGTGGCTGATACTATACACCTCATACAGTGACCTTGGCCCCTTGCAAATGCACTTACCAGAATACCCTCCTACTGTCTCTTACCACTTAGATTGTAAGCTCTTCAGGGCAAGAACTCCTTTTCCTAATAGTACTTTATGTCTTATTCCAATTATGCGTTATATTATTATGTCACGTGTATTACTACTGTGCTGCTCCATGTACATAAATGGCACTACATGAATAAAGACATACTGTATATACAATTGTGCACAAAAGGGTATCTTTATGTGACCAGCCGGTCTGGGCACACAGGGGCGAATGTGAGCAGTGTAATATGTTACAAAATTGCATTACTTTGAATGTGACCTTCTGCAATGATTTTTAGAACCTGTTTCAGGGAGGATAATGGAAGTTCTGCAGGGTCAGAGACAGGGGGCTGAGGAAAGTTAAGCGTTTACAAACGCAGAGCTGTGCTGATATGTGCTGGCACCTCTCTCCCTGACACGCTTCTGGAGATGCAGTAAAGTCACGTGTGCTGTTAGAAAACTCACTGTGTGGAGTCTCCTTCTTTGGGAAGCCAGTGGTAGTGCTGGCAAAGATACACCTGACAAATACACCCCATCAGACACTAGGGTTACATGTATACAATAGCAATTTACAAGCATTTTGTTGCCACAATGCTGCATGAGTTTGTATGTGTTTCTTCTTTTCTGCACAACGTGTTTTGCGTGTGTTAGAATGCTGTAAAGCTCTGGTCATCTGGCTTACCCAGTGGATTTATTGTACAGGATTATTGCCAGATGTATACCAGTTGTAAGTTTAATTTCTGGACATAAAAAAAGCCCTTTGGCTGCATGTCTGTCATTCTGATGTAGCTAAGTTACAGTTAGAGAACTGATGTTTGTGTTCTTCATGGGTTAAGGGCACTGCCAAATACTGTAAGGTTGTCCTATACTGGGACAGATCATAGAATCCTACAACACCACTTCATGTCTGGCATTCAGTTTAATTATCTAATCAGAACATCGCTTTCATTTTAAAGCACAAGTTCCTTCATCATAACTAAATAATGACTTTCCTTTTCCATTCCCAAACATTTGTTTAATAGGTGCAATTAAGTCTTGAAGTCATTTGGAGGAAGACGTTTAGATGTAGGGCACCTTACAACCCATTACTTTCAGTGAGATCTAAAGTTTTTTTTTATTGCTTAGCACTACTTACTAAATCTGGACCGTGGTGTTTTAATATTGATATCTACTAGGGCAAGGGGTGGACAACTCCAGTCCTCCAGGGCCACCAACAGGTCAGGTTTTAAGGATATCCCTGCTGCAGCACAGGTGGCTCAGTCTGAGCCACTGATTGAGCCACCTGTGCTGAAGCAGGGATATCCTTTAAACCTGACCTGTTGCTGGCCCTTGAGGACTGGAGCTCTTCACCCATGTACTGCGTAGTTTGCCAGGGTGAGAAGCAAAGTATATTGAAAATCTAGTACAATAGGGACAAAAATAGCATGACATACAATGCATGTGTGTAGTTAAAGTACCAATCCTCCATACTCGTTCCTTTTATTCATTTTTTCCCCCTATTCATAATCAAAACCAGGGGGGTTGGGGGCGGTCACCAGTGCTGGATCATGCTATTCTCATCTCCAGGAACTTCCCCTTCATACCTAAATTTGCCATTGTTATTTTAATGTGCTTTGACAAATTAAAATAACTGTCATTTTAGCCTCATTTCCTCTTGCCAATAGAAAGCAACAATGTCATTGGGATAGATATAATTGAGGCCGGAATACAAATCCAAGGATGAGTTCTTTCTAGAGGTGTCATTAAATTATCAGTAATCTGGGTCCCTCTGCCCTGGCACACTCCGACCTTGGGGAAAATAAGAAGGACAACATATGTACAGTATTTAACAAAGAATACCAGCACAGCACCAGGTCTATACTGTATAACGAAAAAACTGCATTCATTATTGATAAATGCGGCACTGTTTTTTTTTTGCATCAGTTTTAAGTCATAGGACTTGATACACAGTACCAAATAAGTCAATGTATACTATTAAAGAATTTGTGCTTTCCTCTAATTGTCATTTAATGCAGTCATTAAGGGTTTCTTGTCTCTCTGCAGCATAATTGACAATCTTGCACTGGGGATTTTTGCATGTCATCCTCTGGATCAATATAATTTTAAAGTAAACATAACAATCTCAACAAATTTAGCAATAAACAAAATGTTGAACTCTATTGATTATACAGATATATCTTTTTTCAACATCAATTTCTATGTTACTATGTTATGTATTCCAATAACTACTAAAACAACCAGTACTGCACATTCCAATGTGATCTTTTCATTGACCGGTATCTGAATCTGTAACAAATATTATTAACCAGGTGAATTTTTTTTAACCAAATAAATTATATATGGAATGATACTTTATAAATGTCATGAGCATTGTGTTACTGGCAAGAGAACGGCCAGATGTTAAAAAATAATAGTTTAGGCAGAAAAAGTATGTTACTATTTAAAAAAAGTTATAGTTCTGAAGCATTCTAGGAATTTTTTAAAAATATTTAAAGAGTAAATAATAGGAAGCCATATTCTAACATAATTTTGACCAACAATGTATGTACAGTACCTCTGTACTTATTATTGTCGCTATTTATATGGCAACTTACGTGGTAAGACTTTCTTCATTTATTCATTTAATTGTGTTATTTAGACCCCATTGGATGCGTATAAACATAAAGGAATGGCCCATCACATCTTAAAATTAAAGTAAATAAAGCACTTGTCCCAGATGACATGCACCCAATGGTTCTTAAGGAGTTAAGCTCAGTAATAGCCAAACCATTATATTTAATATTAAAGGACTCCATTTCCAGAGGCTCAGTACCACAGATTGGCGTGAAGCAGATGTGGTGCCTATATTTAGAAAAGGGAGCTAGATCACAACCGGCACATTACAGACCTGCTAGCCTGACATTAATAGCGGGAATCTACTTGAAGGTTTAGTATGGGATAATATTCAGGAATACCTAATGAATAAAAAAAATGATTAGTAACAGTCAGCATGGATTTATGAAGGATTGGTCATGCCAAACTAACCTTATTAGTTTCTTTGAGGACGTAAGTAGTAATTTAGAACAGGGTAATGCAGTTGGTGTGGTCAGCTTGGATTTTGCAAAAGCTTTTGATACAGTGTCACATGAGGTTAGTGTACAAAATTAAATATATTGGTCTGGGTACAAATATTTGTACCTGGACTGAAAACTGGTTGAAGGATAGACAGCATCTAAAGTTATAAGTGGAGAACCTCAAGGATCGGTACTGGGATCACTGCTTTTTTAACTTGTTTATTAATTACCTTGAGGTTGGCATAGAGAACAAAAACTCCATGTTTGCTGATAACATTAAATTATGTAAGGTAGTAAAATTATAGCAGGGTGTAATTTTTCTCCAGAAGGACTTGGATAGACTGGAAACTTGGGCAGGTAAAAGGCAAATAAGGTTTAATACAGACAAATGTATGGTTATGCATTTGGGAGACAAGAATAAACAGACTACTTACAAATTAAATGGGGCCAAATTAGGTAAATCCTTGATGTATGTAGACAGCAAGCTTAGCAATAGTGCCCAATGTCAGGAAGTAGCTGCAAAGGTAATTAAGATCTTTTCTTGCATTAAACGGGTATGGATGTAAGGGATGTAAGCATAATTATGCTACTGTACAAAGCATTAGTAAGATCACACCTTGAATATGGAGTACAGTTTTGGGCACCACTCCATAAAAAAATACATTATGGATCCAGAAAAAGTGCAGAGAAGAGCTTCCAAATTAGTAAAGGGCATGAAAAATTAACCTACTAGGAGAGGCTAGCTAAATTAGATTTGTTTATATTAGAAAAGAGGCATCTAAGATGTGATATAATAACTAAAGATATATAAAAATATATTTTAGGTAAAAATAGGGAGCTTTCAAAAGAACTATTCATCCCAAGGGCAGTACAAAAACGAAAAGGGTTATTTACAGTAAGGGCAGTTACAATGTGGAATTCATTACCCATTAAGACTATGATGGCAGATACAATAGATATCTTCAAAAAAAGGTTGGACATCTTTTTAGAAAGCAAAGGTATACAGGGATATACCAAATAAGTAATCATGGAAAGTATGTTGATTCATGGAGAAATCCGATTGACAATATTTGGAGTCAGGAAGAATTTTTTTACCCCCTTAGAGATATTATTGGATAATGTTTCACTGGGTTCGTTATTTGCCTTCCTCTGGATAAAAAGACTGTAAATACATATATAGTATAAGTATCTGTCATCTAAATGTAACATAAGTTGAACTCGATGGACAGACTGTATGTCTTTTTTCAACCTCATTTATTATGTAACTATGTAACTAAACATGTATTTCTAAAAAGAAAGCAAACATGTTTTTTTGCCATAATTATATTGCTACAATGTATTGTATAATTGCATATATTGCGATAATGTATTTCCTTAATCTTTTGCTCTATGAATCTATTGCGATTTGGCTGTATAGATTTGTGTGTAAGTGCTGTCCCCTAGTGATTCCTTATCAGACTGTAGATTCACATATTGTGGCAGTGTGCAGCTTGTCTAAATGATGTTAAATATCCAGCCAAGAAAAGACACTGAATTGCTCTCTAATCTCATGATTTGAAACATTATAACAAAACTCATTGCCAAGGAAGCCTTGGTTATAATTAGATTGTAAGCTCTTTGGGCAGGGACTCCTTTCCAAATGTTACTATTGTGTCTGAAACGCTTGTTCCCATTATGTGTTATATCATTATGTCACATGTGTTACTGTTGTGACGTGCTATTTACATGCATGGTGCTATGTACATGCATGGCTCTATATAAATAATGATATACATACATAGCTATGATGTGTTCACTGCAACATTGAATTTGAAACATACATATCCATCTTAAAGGAAAATATGCACCAGAAAGAGCCGTCTTGAAAGAACTACAAAGTTATGAATCTGTATAAGTTATGATGTATCCAATAGTCTCCTAACTGAGCTGGGGCAAAACCAGGCAAAGTTTTCTGGCTAAAACAAGGGTAAAAATGCAGACAATCAAACTGCACCATATTTACTGTATCAAAGAAGAAGATTCCCCCTGAAAAAAATTGGATTTTATTTTTGATGCGTGTTTGTTCAACGTTTGCAGCCAGGAGACTTTGACAGATCACACACTTACCAATATTCAACCGGGGTTCCGTGGGAGCCCCTCAAGGGTTTGTTAACAAGTGGAGGGGGGTGGCAATTGTACCAACCATCCCTGGCACTGCGGCACCCCAGTGTGGAGTGTGTGTGAAAAAGAGTGCATGGGGGGAGTGAGGAGGGGGAAGAGGGAGTTTAGGAGGTGGAGAGATAGGGGAGTGTAAGAGAGGATGAGGGGCGGACTGAATGGAAAAGAGAGGGGAGTGTAATAGGGGAAGAGGGGTGGACCGGGAGGAATGGAGTGTTGGGGATCCCCAGAATTTCACATTATAATTTTAGTGTTCCTTAACCAAAAAAAGTTTGAAAAGCTCTGCCTTAGGATGTAACTGCAAATAAATCTGCTGTGAAGTTGTTACAACACTTCTCTGATGCTCTGCAAATTGTTGTAAACCCAGGTTAACAAAATTAGTTAAGGATCTAATTTAATACGCAATTGATGCATTTCTATTGTGTTATGTGCGGTTTTTGCATACAGATGTAGTAAGACTGACTGGCCCCAGATCCACCTCTGAGAAAGGAAACAGACGCTGGGGGCCGTCTGCCTCGATAGCTCTGGGAGGGTGTGGGGGGGTTTCCAAGCTCCTGGATGGGACCCCCTGCAGCGTGACTCTGTCCGGGCCGCACTCGTCATGGCACCGCAAGACAAACAGTACGTCTATATGTGTAACGCATTCCTTCAAAATAGTTTTTGTTGTCCTCTTTGCTTGTGAAAAAAACATTTTGTGTCTCCAATTTTTTCTTTGTGTACCAACATGAACGTGTTTATATATCGTTAAATAGTTCCCTAAGATCTTTTAACTGTACTGTATGTTCAATTGTTTGAGTGGAACACAGCTGTTTTTTGGTGTCATTATGCCGTCAAATCTGTTGTCCTATTGCCTCGCTATGCAAATGTGATTAGCATTGGCTGTGTGGAATTATTCACCAGGGTTTATATGTAACCAATCAGTTTTGTGGCTTTTCTCTGGGAAAAATAATATGTCAAATCTACTATGATATGTAAATTAACATGAAGCTATATCGTTTATTGGCACAGAAAATGTGTGAAGCAGCCTTGAATGTGTAACCCATCAACAAACCATTATGCAATGTCCATTAGCATTTCTTTTAGAAAATTAAATATAAAACATAATTTATATTCCAAGACATTTTCCATATTTGTCCTGTGGTTAAGGGCCAATGTATCTGATAGAATATGGGTTGCCTTACAGTAGTACCCTTCAACAGTTTAAAAGGACATTTAATTAAATAGGATTACATGCCCACATTGTACGCAGTGTAATAAAAACTAAATAGATAGAGTATGATTACACATTATTAAGAGAGGAAGAGCCCTGGAGACGAAACTCTTTTTTAACACAACATTAAACTGAGCTCATTTCATATGCACAGTTTAACATTGGCCCACAAGGAGTACATAGTTTCTGAAAAAGTCAGCAGAATGGATATTACTTTTAAGCAGCATTTATTATAATTCTGTGTGTGAGGACAGACCATTTCGTTAGAAAACTGTTTCTAGACAAATCTAGAGCAAACAAATGTCCAGTTTAACCATTTTCTAATCACACATTTAATCTTTTATAACATGGTGTTTATAAAGTTGTCATTTTTGTTATTTTAAGAAGTAAAACTCTACCATTTTAAAACCTTTATATTTAAACCCAAATGGGTTCAGATAAAAAATTAACAAAGTTAGTGACTGCTCAGACCCATTTTTCCGTTGGTAAATAACCCATTTCCCAACGCCTTACTCAAGAGAAATGTTCAGACGTTGTTTTTAAAATAGGATGGCAGGAGGTTTTTGATCACAAATTAAACTCCATCATATACACGTCAGGATAGTTTGACTTGCATTTCCCCAGTCTGCAAGAACTACAGCACCCAGATATTTTATAAAGGAAGGATATCTGCGGTCACACTTTTTAATTTTTTGATCATTAAAAGCCATGCCTTCTTTATGGGATGTCAGCTCTGTACTATATTCCATTGACAGTGGAATCCACATTTCAATTAAATAAATTACACAACAAAAGACAGAGAAGCCCAAAGCTACATCCAATATGACAAAAAATACACAGTGAAATACCTACAGAATGTAGCCCCCTGTAAACACCCCAGGCTATACCTATCTTCCTTCTACTGTGATAAGCCCTGTTAAGATCAGGCGCCACTAATCATCATGGGTTTTTCCCCCTTCATAGCCCTAACCCGAGTAGTGGACGCAGGCCTGCACTCTGCTGCAGGCGTGAGCAAGAGGGGAGGTTCTGCTGACACCATGAGGGGAGGGGCTAGCTCTATATTTAGCAGCCAACTCCGGTGAGTGGCGGGGGTTCTTTTTCTTTTTGCCTTGTTCTTCTCTTTCGATGGTTCTTCGGAAGAGAGAGTAGCTTAGGAAGAGTTTGAGTGAACAGTGATATCGAGAGTCTAGAGTTGCTGATTATTATGCCGTGAGCCACGAATCCTGCGGAACGGTCCGAGGAGTATCAGGAGGCTGCGGGCTCCCCGGCGCAGCGTGCCGGATGAGAGCGAGAGGAACTGAAACGATCAGCGTCTATAAGTAGAGCTGATAGAATTATAGACTGGTGGACCAATGCCCTCACCCCACTGCCAGGGGTGATGGGGGGAGAATTCAAGACCCACCTCGAGGCTAACCTCGGAGGTGGGCCACGGGGTATTGAAGCCCTAGCTCAGACAATCCTGTCGGAAGAGTGACTTGGAGGGAAGGAGAGGAGGAAGCCTTTGGGCGGAGGTGAGCGGTGTATACCCCGTCCTGGCGATTGTATTGCGGCTGCTGGAAGCCTTATCGTTGGGATATCGTTGCTCTGTCAAATAAAGAGACTATTCTTCAACCGTAAAGACTTTGTGTGATTTGGAGAGTATAACCCTGGGACCTGAGGGGTTCTTCTATACCGGTCCTGTCCCATTACCCTGGGAGTATAGAAGATGGAGAGGCTGCATGACTAAAAGATCATGGAGGCTATCACCCCAGAAGCCCGGTCCTGGCTCCCCCACAACACCGCAGGAAGCTCAGGCCCTCCTGTTCCTAACAGTTACGCACCACACTGCATGTAATCAGCCCCCATGTACCCTAGACACCACCGTAGAGTCTGGGGGGAGGGGGGGGGAAGCAGGGTTACAAGTATATACAGTATTCTCTTGAAAAAGGGTCATTTAGTTAAACCCTTTCGCCAAAGCGTTATCAGCCCTCAAGCCACATCAAGGCATGACCAAATTTGCAGGTCCTAACGCTACCTGATTAAAATTCCCATTTTCCTCTATATTAGAAGGGAGAATTATCACATTGGATCTGTCCAAACCCAGAAACATGAAAAAGACCTGCTAACTAGAAAGTAGGGTGGGGTGAGCTTAAAAACTAGGGGGGGGAGGGGCCACCAACCTCCAAACAGCTGGGACCAGCTAGAAAAGTTAATAAAGGTTAATAAACACACAGAATCCCAGAAAGCTCCATGCTACTTCAGATACTGGGGCTTATTGAAAATTATAAGCACTGTTGGGAGGGGGTGGAGTTCATGAGTGTAGTTTAGGTTGCGCTTTGATAGTAGGGAAGTAGCGCACCCCACAAATTATTGAATGCGTTTGCAATGTCAGTGGGATTTGACGAGTAGTATCATCCTTTTTTTATATTCGATTGTTGTTGATTGCTGGAAGCCTGACATATATTGTTGATGACCTTCCAGAAGTTTGCTGGATTTGATTTATTTTGGTAAAGATTGACTGAGTAATATTGGGCTTTTGCTAGTCTTGTTTGCCTTGTGCATGTATTCCGCAGGCATCTGTAGTTATTAAGATCCTTGGTAGTGCCAGTTACTTTGTAGCTTTTCCACAGGGCATCCCTAAAATTGTAAAGTACAAGAAGGTAATTGTAACCCACGGAAGGTAGGCTCTGGTTCACTTAGGCCACGCTTATAGTGCCGTCGACGCGACCGATGACGTCACCCGTCGCCATTGCGAAAGTTTCATTTCAAATGTAGGCGACGTTGCTGGATACAAGGCCAGCGTCATCATAAAGGCATACAGTTACCTTCTCCGTTTTTAATTTAATTATTTTATTCACTTTGGTTCACGTTAGTATTGCTGCAATAAATATATTTTAATCATTTATTAATAAATAGTAACTTTTAATATAGGCATAGGTGTTCTTCTGTGCGGCCATTAGGGAGCTTTCTTTCTTTTCTGTGTTCATCATTAACCCCATCCCTGCCAGCACCACCTCTGCACCCTTTATTGCAGTTTTTGTTCTGTTATCACACAGGTCACATTTTATTTGTTTTCCCTTCTTTAATATTGGTGTAGTGCAAGGTACACAACTTTCAGGCCATTCTACCTTCCTCTGGAAATAAATAAGCACAGAATTAGGGCCAGGTATCAAGTTGATTCTGTACCAATGGCAGTTGGTAAGATCATACAGAAATTGTTTGTTAAAGTGTCTAAATGTTCTAGTGAGGAGAACTTTAGGGCTCGACTTGGGTAGTTTGATTTTCCTACACAGTTCACTATTGCATAGTCACTGAAAATGTCAGGTGGGATGGGATTATGTTGGGACATGAGGATAGAATCTAATCTTGCAAGGAATAGTTGCCAGATTTTGTTTGTCTGTGTTGGTTGGGAAATGAGTTGGGTTACATTTAGTAACTTGAATTGGGTCCAGATTTTGTTGTTTTTAGGGTCAAGCCAATAGAAGTTGAAATTCCCAAGAACTAACGGTTCACTCTTCCCATTCAGAGAGGAAATTCTGCCAAGAAAATGAGTGGTATCAGTCAGGGAGTGTGAAGGGGCTTTAGGGGGGTGGTAGATGCCAGCAATAAGAAGAAAAGGGGAGGCACATTTTACCAACTACAAAATTGTAATGTTTGCCATACAGGTGCGCCGACGAGTTTTCTAAAACTTGCCTTAAGCTTGCCTTGGAAAATCTGGGGCTATCACCAACAAGATCCAGGTACATGCTGCAAACATTTCAGTGACATTTCTGCAGAGACTAATGGCCCATGGGATTAACACAGAAGGGGTCAGTGGCAGTCCATTCATTTTGAATGGGACTGCCAGGGACCCCCGCTGTTAATCCGAAGGGCCATTAGTCTGTCTGCAGAAATGTAACTGAAATGTTGCAGCATGTACCCAGCATGTACCTGGGTCTTGTTGGTGATTGCCCCAAATTTGTTTTAGAATACTCGTCGGCACTACAGTAGGGTTTAGAATTAGTGGTACTACCTTTGCTGGTTTTCAGAGCTCTCCACCAACATTCAGCAGATAATGCAAGGCTTTTGAGTAGTCCATGGTCCAGCATGATTACATTGAGTGCAGCCCAGGAGGGAGAGGTTTCAGTGGATAGAGAGAGTAACTTTTACATGAGACCACAGTAAAGAACAGAATAGAGGTAAGTAGCAGGTTCAGTATCAGAAAGGAAGTTAAAAATTATAAATTTGTGTACCTTACTTTAGTAGAATTGAAAGTGATGAAATAGAGGGTGGCAAGGCTGCGAGTAGAGTTGCTTGGTTGATGTCAAATTGTTGACTTGGGAATATAAGGATCAAACCACATCCAATCTCCTGCCAAACTCCTGATGAATTTACTGTATTACTCTTAAACTATGCACATTAAATATGCCTATTATTAGTGCACAGCTCCCTCCTGGCAGCAGTAATGCATAATGTCACAGAATATCCAACCATAACATACCTGCGGGAGCAATAACCTTTCCTACATCTGTATGTAACACTAATAAACCAGCATACACCACTTGGTGCGCTATGAATGCGTAAAAATTGTCATTCATGTTTTTCTTGACATAAATGAGAAATGCAAGTACAGTAGCAAGAAACAATTCTAAATACATTCTTCATATGTATGAACATGACGCACACCATACATACAATAGGAAAACGTGCGCCAAATGTAAGAGCATGAATAATAACGTAACAACATATGCCACAAATGATTTTATGAGGGATATTAATTTCAATTTCATTTTCAAAACACAACTCTTTATATATAGACCCTGTTGTTTAGTTGCACTATGAAACTTTAGTAAGTACAGTATGGAGGCAGCGTCAACGCCACACCATGTAAACTTACTGGATCCACAATTAGGCCCAGATGCACAGAAGGCCGTTATTGACTTAACTAGGTGTTAACATAAATTACAGTACTGTTGTACAGATGAAGATTAAATAGACTGTCTCAGGTGATATGGATAAAGATCCCTTCCTTGTTTTAATTGGAAATGGAAGAGCAACATAAGCATAGACAAGAGCTGAATTAAATTAAGTTCAAACAGACATTTCTTTGCAACTACGTTTTCTAGTTGTAACCTGCGCTTCCATCACAATATCAAAGTGAGTATTCCTCACAGCTCACAGGGATAACTATTTATTTATTTATTTATAAAATATTTTGCCAGGAAGTAATACATTGAGAGCTACCTCTCGTTTTCAAGTATGTCCTGGGCACAGAGTTAGGACAAATAATACATGGTTACAAATAAAGTTACATAAATGAACAGGGTATACATTATATACAAGACATTGCATGCACAGTTAAAGAAAATATATATTATGGGCGAATGAAACAGTTACAGACCAGATTAAAATGTGAGACAGCCTTAGATTTGAAAGAACTTAAACTGGTGGTGGATGTGAGAGTCTTTGGTAGGTTGTTCCAGTTTCGGGGTGCACGGTAAGAGAAGGAGGAACGGCCGGATACTTTGTTGAGCCTTGGGACCATGAACAGTCTTTTGGAGTCTGATCTCAGGTGATAAGTGCTGCATGTGGTAAGGGTGAGGAGTTTGTTCAGATAGCTGGGTAGCTTGCCCAAAAAGAATGTAAAGGCAAGACAGGAAAGGTGAACTTTGCGCCTAGACTCTAGTGATGACCAATCTAGTTCTTTGAGCATTTCGCAGTGATGTGTGTTGTAGTTGCATTGGAGAACAAAATGACAAATTGAATTGTAGAGGGTGTCAAGTTTGCTAAGGTGGGTTTGAGGTGCCGTGCCATATACTATGTCTCAATAGTCAATAATTGGCATTAGCATCTGCTGTGCGATACGCTTTCTGACCAGGAGACTTAGGGAGGATTTGTTCCTGTAAAGTACCCCTAGTTTGGCATAGGTCTTGGTTGTCAGGGTATCAAGGTGCATTCCGAATGTTAAGTGGGAGTCAAACCATATGCCCAGGTATTTAAAACTAGTGACAGGGGTTAGGGTGGTGTTAGAGATTGGTTCTAATCTGGAGCTCAGTCGCTGGAAGCTTTAAATATTTAGTCTTGGTCCCAAATACCATTGTTACAGTCTTGTCAGTGTTTAAAAACAGTTTGTTTTGGGAAATCCAGTTTTCGAGTCTCAAAAAGTCAGACTGAAGTATGTGTTGAAGGTCAGAGAGGCTATGGCTGTGGGCATATAGGATTGTGTCATTTGCATACATGTGTATTGAGGCTTCCTTACAAGCTGTGGGAAGATCATTAATGAACACTGAGAAGAGTAGGGCCCCAGAACAGAGCCTTGCGGGACACCACAGGATATATCCAGGGGGCTGGAGTTAGAGCCTGAGATGGACACATGTTGGGATCTTCCTGGTAGGTAGGACTGAAACCAGTTTAAAGCATGCTTCCCTATTCCAGAGCTCTGGAGTTTGTTAAGCAGGATAGCATGATCAACTGTATCAAAAGCCTTTGCAAAATCTAGGAATACTGCACCAGTGAGTTGTCCCCGTTCCATTCCACACTGGATTTCATTGCAATCATTTAGCAGGGTAGTTACGGTGCAGTGTTTGGGATGAAAGCCAGATTGGAATTGGCTAGGGAAATTTGTCTTGGTATAGTAATCACTTAATTGGGAGTGGACACATTTTTCCATGACTTTGGATAGAATTGGGAGAAGTGAGATTGGTCTGTAGTTTGAGACAGTATTTTTGTCCCCACTTTTGAAGATTGGGACAACTCTGGCAGTTTCCAGGTCTTAGGGATATGGCCTGCAGACAGGAGAGAGTTGACTATGGAAGCAATTGGTTTGGCAATGGCTGGGGCACCATGTCGTAGGAACCTAGATTGTAGTAAGTCAGGTCCACATTGGCTGCTTAATTTTGCTTTGAGGAGTGCTTGTGTAATCTCCTCTTCAGATACTGGGCCAAATTTAAAAATGTGGGCAGTGTTAGGAGGGGGTGGGGCTATGTGGGCAGTCCCAGGATGAGATTCAGGTTTGTGGTTTGGGCTGCGTTTTGCTAATAAGTTAGTGGCACACCCCACAAAGTAATCATTGAATGCATTTGCAATGTCAGTGGGGTTTGTCAGAGTAATATCCACCTTAGTGATATTACTTGGTTGTTGATGGTTAGGAGGCTGGAATATATTGTTGATAACCTTCCAGAAGTTAGCTGGGTTTGATGTATTTTGGTGGAGATTGTCAGAGTAATATTGTGCTTTTTTGTTTGCCTTGTGCACGTGTTCCGCAAGCATCTGTAGTGATTGAGATTCTTGGTAGTGCCAGTTACTTTGTAGCTTTTCCACAAGGTATCCCTGAGCTGGTAGAGTGCAATAAGGTCAGATGTAACCCATGGAAGATGGGCCCCCCTTACCCTTATTTTGCATAGTAGAGCATGGGTATCGCAGAGTTTTAAGAACTCTAATTGGAAATAGTCGAGCGCGGAATCAGGGTCGGGAATTAAATCGATTCTGTGCCATGGGCAGTTGGTAAGGTCACCCAGAAACTGTTGTGGGTTAAAGTTTTTAAATGTTCTAGTGAGAAGAACTTTAGGGCTTGAATAGGGCGTTTTAATTTTCCTTACACAGTACACTATTGTATGGTCACTGAAAATGTCAGGAAGTATGCCAGAGGATTTGATTCTGCTGGGGTTTGAGGAGAGAATCCAGTCTAGCAAGGAATGGTTATGCGATTTCAGGTTTGTCCATGTGGGTTGGGAAATGAGTTGTGATAGGTTAAGTGACTTGAGTTGTATCTGGATTTTATGGTTTTTAGGGTCGAGCCAGTTGAAGTTGAAATCCCCAAGAACTTGCAGCTCACTCTTCTCGTTCAGAGAGGAAATGGAGCCAAGAAACTGGGTGATATCAGCCAGGGATTATAGAGGGGCTTTAGGGGAGCGGTAGATGCCAGCGAGCAAGATGGGCTTAGAAAAGGGGAGGCAGATTTTGCCAACTAGAATTTCAAAAGAGGGTGGGCTTGGGGGGCAATTTAACAGTGTAATTGTAATGTGTCTGCAATATAAAATAACACCCCTCCTCCTCTCTTGGACCTATCTCTCCTTAAAATGGAGTATCCCTGAATGGCGATATTTGCATCAGGAGTTTTATGGGTTAGCCATGTTTCTGTAAGAACGATGGCTTTGGGTTTATGCATAAGGCACCATGCCCTTAGTTCATCCAATTTGGGCAGCAGGCTCCGGATATTTATATAGGCGACAGATAGCCCTTTTTGGAATTTAAAGGTGGAATACTCAGGGGCATGGGACAGATTTGAAATGGGAGGACCTAGGTTAGGTTCAATATCACCTGCTAAAGAGAGTAATAGTATGAGCAGAAATTTGGGAGCAGATTTGAAATGGGAGGACCTAGGTTAGGTTCAATATCACCTGCTAAAGAGAGTAATAGTATGTTTGCAACTTGTAAATTTGTGGTGTTTGCCATTAGAGTGAGCAGTGGTTGGTGTGCTGGTTTTTAGAGTTCTCCACCAACATTTCGTAGATAGTGAAAGGCTTTTGAGTAGTCCAGGGAGTATGGTGATGTTGGGTGTGGGCCAGGAGGGGGGAGTGTGTAGTGGATAGAGAGAGTAACATCTCCATGAGGCCAGGAGAAAGAAAAAAGTTAAGATACATAGCAGGTTCATGATGCCAGAGGTAGGCAGTGCTGCATGGAGCTGTTGTGAGCAAAGTGAGTGTGTGCAGACTAAACAGCAGGGGTGTGCCTGTTCCTTGTCAAATGTTTTGCTGCATTGCAATGCTAGAGTCAGTTCTGGTTTTCAGTGGGCTGAGTTGGTGTGGGAGTTATTTTTGTGCAGTCAGTTTTGGGAGAGGCTACAGTGAAATAAGTTGTAAAGGGGTGTGGGGTTAAAATATGCAGGTTAACAAGCATGGGATCAAAGTGTTGTCATATAAGCTCACCGTTTGTTGCCTTGAGGAAAAGTTTGCAGAAAGGATGCAGTCCCGAGTCACCTCTAGTCAAACTATAGTCTAACTATTATTGTCACTTTAAATGCATCACTCTTAAGATGCCAATGCTACCTTGCCACTGCAAGGGGGGATATGTGTTTTATACATCTAAAGCAGTCACATGACCCTCCCCCCGCCCCAATAAATCAGCTTGTTCCAGTTGGTCAATTAACAGCAAACCAGGACCTTGAACATTTAATACATACACTAAGAAACATATTCTTACTATATTTAGAAAAAATGAAGTGTTTCCAACTTTAATGTAGACAAGGGGTGCTAAACTCCAGGGCTCAAGACCCCCCCCCCCCCCACAGGTCAGATTTAAAGGACTGAGCCACTGATTGAGCAAGCAGAGATTGATTGAGCCACCTGTACTGAAGTTGGGATATCCTTAAAACATAACCTGTTAGGAGGTCTTGGTGCCTGGAGTTTAGAACCCCTTATGTAGACTATTGTAGACATGATCCTACAACTTTGAATATGAGGATATGATGCACACTACTAAAAGCTAATATACAGTGCATACATAGACAAATATACATATTCCACCAAAGAGAACAATGAATGAACCACATAGGCATTTTTGGGGGGGCACTATACAAACCAAATCAACCCTTGTATTGTATTACATAGCCTAAAACGTGGGCCGCAGAATGAATAGCGTGATTATGTGAGGTGTTTATGGTTAACTTCCTAACAATATCATAGATTTTTACATGTAATTAGCATATACAATAATAATAATTGTTCTGTGCCTTATTGTTACCCCGTTACTCTACTTCTACTATTAGTAACTTTGGAATCTGACTAATTTAATGACCAACTGTAAAATTCACTAAAAAATACTGTGCTAAAAACTTCTGTTAAGGGAAATTCTGTTTATTTTAGAAATGCATGATATTATTAAACTAAAAATTAGGCTAGAAGAGACTGCTTTCCATAGTGGTGTATGGAATAGTTCATTATTACCTGGTTTAAAGGTGACATATTGCACAGTAGTTGGATACATTAGTGCAGCATAGCAGGGGATATTTGCATATTTATAAAAACCGTTTACCTTCTGTTCTAGCAATAGAACTCATGTCACTGCTGAACAGCAGTTTGCTCAATTCATTTAAAAAATGATCTAACTTCTATGAATATTTTCCTGAGAAATTGAATGAATCTACATATAAGAAGTATGAGCAGATATTTATCTTAAAAAAAAGGGAAAGAAAGGGAAAGACCTGGCGCCAAAAGTTCAATGGAAAGTCCTGTACTCCTCAGGGGGTCCGCACACTTGCTTGACAGGCCATGTAATGGAAAAAACACAAACAAACACAGATCATAGTGCAACACTGTAGGGTTAAAACAGTTCTACACTACACACCACATATAACAGTGAAACTCCTAGTGACAATTAAAATACTATTTATTAAAAAGAACTATGCCATAAAATGGTAAGGACTAATGTAGAAACCGCTGGTCATCCAAGATGGAAAAATTGGAGCCCTACTTACAAACAGCAGGACATAAACACGCGATGTTATATAGAGTCCTCTTGGCGCAGATGGTTCTTTGCAGAGTTGTTATCCTGCTCCGCCGTGACTCACATGCAAAACCTCCCTTCAGGAATTGCCAGGAACAGTGCCGGTGACGGAGGCCCGCTCGTGGGGCACACAGCTCTGTTCTAGCAATAGAACTCATGTCACTGCTGAACAGCAGTTTGCTCAATTCATTTAAAAAATGATCTAACTTCTATGAATATTTTCCTGAGAAATTGAATGAATCTACATATAAGAAGTATGAGCAGATATTTATCTTAAAAAAAAAGGGAAAGAAAGGGAAAGACCTGGCGCCAAAAGTTCAATGGAAAGTCCTGTACTCCACCAGGTCTTTCCCTTTTTTTCACGTATTTTCTGTTAGTACTGGCAGTATTACCAGGCAGCCTATTTTTATTTGTAACTTGTCACATTGGTGTTCTAAACTTTAGCGCTTTATCACTTTTTTTCTTTTTCAGATATTTATCTTAAATACGTGATTTTAATAGATTACTGTAGCCTTTTTTTTAAATTTTATTTGAAGCAAAGGGAAGTGAAGAAAATTCCCCATCCGTGTAAAGAAGTACTGTATATTCTGCATTGTACTGTACATTCTGCATTGTACTGTACATTCTGCATTGTACTGTACATTCTGTATTGTACTGTACATTCTGCATTGTACTGTACATTCTGCATTGTACTGTACATTCTGCATTGTACTATATGGCAATAATGAGTAATGCTCTACATGTCTAGGGTTTCTTGTACTCTAGAGATGTTCAGCTGACCCAGCGTTAAGGTTTTGCCTCTAAAAGTTTTTGGGGTTTGGGGTCTGATTTTGCCTAAAGTCCATTGGTCTTGCATTAAGGCGGTATATGAGAACTCGATTTAATTTTTATATTCATATAACAAAAAAAATACACATAGAGATATATATATATATTCGCCTTTTTCACCCACCATAACTTATATAAAGTATGGTATACCTATCTACCCAGCCTTGAAAATTTCAGAGCTAGTACAACCATCCTCACACTGATGAGACCCAAAATGTCGAAACAGCTATCCGTGAGTGGCTTTGCATCTAATCCCATGCTGTGCTTAAAAGCTGTGTGAACAGCAGAGCATTAGCTTATAAAGGTTCCATGTAAAAATGGATTTCAGGCAAAAGGTGACACTGTGAGCTCATTTGCATGTCATTTACCAGAATCCCTTGCCGCAGTAGAAGCACTGTATGCTAGGTGATAATGGTGAAAGGCAGGGTTGCAGACATGTCAAAGACATGTGAATGTACTCACAAGTGATATTCTTTATTGGCTATATGCTAACGGTGGAGGTTTTTTGGCGCCTTTCTCACCCACCATAACTTAAAATGTGTATGGTATATATATATACATATATATATCATACATATTTTATACATACATATACATACACAGTGGTTTGCCGAAGTATTCACCCCTGCAACGTTTTCACATTTTGTTGGCACCTGAGCGTACTCCATGATGCTTTCAAATTAGAATTCCATGTAGAATCTTCCAAAAACAACTCCAAAGTGATAAAGTTGGAAAATGCATAAAGAACGTAAAGAAGTAAGTTACAGAGAAAAACAGATTAATCTCAGTTGCATAAGTATTTAAGCCCTAAATGAGCTCAGGTGCAAATTAATTGTTTGAAAGGTCACAAAATTAGTGAAATGGTTTCAGCCTGTGTATAATCAAAGTGGTTTAACTTGTAGATCATTTCACTCAGGTATGTAAAGACTTTCAAGCTGCAACTCACATTGTGATCCAACAAAGCAACCATCAAGACCAAGGTGCTTTCCAAACAATACAGGGAAAAGGGAGACCAAAAAGCGCACCAGCACAAACGGAGCAGGAAGAACCCAGGACAAAAAAAAAATAATTTAAAGGGCACTTTAATGTGACAAAAGACCCATCCAATGCATTTCGAACGTCGCAGCGTTCTTTTTCAAGAAAAAGAACGCTGCGACGTTCGAAATGCATTGGATGGGTCTTTTGTCACATTAAAGTGCCCTTTTAATTATTTTTTTCCTGGGTTCTTCCTGCTCCGTTTGTGCTGGTGCGCTTTTTGGTCTCCCTTTTCCCTGTATTGCATTGAGTAGCTGCACAGCCTGCCTGCCTGCCCTACCAGGATGTGAGTACTTGTATATTTTTCAGGGGAACCTGCCAATGAGACTGATGGTGAGTGGGTTGCACCACACACCACCTGTCTTCAGGAGGATAGTACCCATTATATGACACAATAGGTACTATATCAATTGTTAGTACCCTGGTACAGTGGTCTGGCTTATTATCATTTTGAGATATAACTGCATTTGAGCGCTTCAGCTATTTTCCATATTGCTTTCCAAACAAGTCAGATATAAAGTGGTAGAGAGGCAAAAAGTAGAAGGGAAAAAGACAATTTCATAGGCGCTGATTATCACTCTAAGCACATCATTAAGATGTGCAAAAAATACATACCTAATATAGTGATAATTATGGCAAATAAGTGTAATAATGAAGAGAAGGTCAAATACTATTCAATGAAACTTGCTGTGTGAGCAGAGAGCAGCTCAAAAGTTGGATGTGACAGTGATAGTACCCATCGGCTGGTTTAGATCACACTGATAGAGTTGTGGCCCAGGAAAGCAGTAGTTGTGGGTTTTAGTCCTTTTGGGTCTGTCACCATTCCAGTTATTAGGTTGTTACCGTAGGCTTATCAACTCTATATAATTGGTATTGAAATATTTTTAGGAAGTGTGGGATGGGACTCATTTATATATACTTTGCATTGCCATTAGCATATACCCCAGCTGGGTACCACAGGAGTGTTCCTTTTTCTGGACAGGCATTTCTCCCTAATTTAATTGGAGTGAGCTTTGAGGGGATATATACTGTACACTGGGAGACACTTCTAAATTGAAAACCCCTCTCCTCCCCCCCTCTCTCTCTCCCCGCCCCTCTCTCCCACCCCCTCTCTCTCCCCCCCCTCTCTCTCCCACCCCTCTCTCTCCCCCCCCTCTCTCCCCCCCTCTCTCTCCCCCCATTTCCCTCTCCCCCCCTCTCTCGCCCCCCTCTCTCTCCCCCCCTCTCTTCCCCCCACCCTCTCCCCCCCTCTCTCTCTCCCCCCTCTCTCTCCCCCCCTCTCTTCACCCCCTCTCTTCACCCCCTCTCTCCCCCCCTCTCTCTTCCCCCGCTCTCCCCCCCTCTCCCCCCCTCTCTCTCCCCTCTCCCACTCTCTCCCCCCCTCTCTCTCCCCTCTCCCGCTCTCTCCCCTCTCCCGCTCTGTCCTATCAGCCTCTCTCTCTTCCTCCCCCTCTCTCTCTGCCCCCCACTCCCCCCATCTCCCCTCCCCCATCTCTCCTCCACCTCCCCCTCCCCACCTCTTTCCCCCCTCTCCCTCTCTGTCCTCCCTCCTCCTCCTCCTCCCTCTCCCCTCCTCCTCCCTCTCCCCTCCTCCTCCCTCTTCCCCCATCCTCCTCTCTCCTCCCCCACTGCTCCTCCCTCCTTCCCCACTCCTCCTCCCCCACTCCTCCTCCCCCACTTCTCCTCCCCCACTCCTCCTCCCCCACTCCTCCTCTCTCTCCCCCCTTCCTCCTCTCTCGTCCTCCCCACTCTTCCCCCTCTCCCCTCCCCCCCTCATTGTTTAGTATCCAGTCTGCAGACGGATTTTGAGAAAACGTGCAGCAAAATGGATTTGGACAGTTCCGCCCATCTCTATTAGGGCCCCATTTATTTTGTTCTGAATCCATCTCAATCGCACTGGAGAATATTTCTGCTCCATTCAAGTGAATTGAACAAAAATCTTGCCCAGCATACTGTGGACGGCTCCGCAGTACATTGAATGCAGACCTAATAGTTACTTATGTAATATTCACGTGTGTCACACCATTAAGAAGAAAATTATTCTTGGAGTAATATTGTATCAAAATACATTATGCAAGTTTGCAGAATTAGCATAAATCTAAATGTATGGTGCCCTGAATAAACTCCATTCAACCAAGATAAATTTTACCATTAAAAACGTTATAAATGTAAAAAATAGACAAAAACAATTTACTGTGTTAATATAAAACAAATAAAATATTGGGTTGTTCCTACTTAGTAGGCATTGCAGGTACTGAAGTACAGTTCAATATATACTCAATGGAAAGTACAGTTCACTTAAACCAAATCATTACGGATACGTGTATGATTACCATTATGAATTACTTCTAGAACAGTACATACTTTATAAAATATGTGAATTGCATACAACAATGATGGGGATGAGCATCTTTAGAAAATTGACTATGTTTACATAAATTACTCAAGTATGAAAAATGAGCTGTCTTCTGCAAGACAGTCTAAGCTTATTTGTATCATCATTACGCCTTTCATGTGTGCATGGTACTCACAGGCTGCCGATAGCAAGCTTTTTAGGCTTATCTACCAGAAGCAGCCTCTGGAGTCTTTATAGTTTCTCCTTTGTAAGGTAGTCAATTGTGAATGGAGTCGGGCTGCAGACAAACAGTGTGAGCTCTTTCACTTCTCAAATTGTAGTTTAGCTCCGCTCTGATTTTACTAATTTGCGAAAAGTCCGATGACGATTCTTCAAAATCAGACTCTACGTGATCTTTGATCTTAATCCTTTCCCATTAATATTGTATTAGAATGACAGAATTCTCAGCGGTTGTTGCAATCTTGCAGCATTAATCTGCTCACCAAATATTCTTCATGCTGTACCATGTATTAGATGAAGATATGTTACCTGCTGACCTTGTCAGCTAACACAGATTTTCCTAAATAAGTGCAATGTTAAGATATTTAAATACATCAAAGAGCTACTAAAAACTAAAAGCAGTAGGACGTGACAATACTGATCTCTGATTCTTTTAAAGACGCAATATTATTCAGCAGAGATGTTCTCAAGTTTAAACTCCACTTCATCAGATTTAATGATTCACACTATCCATCCATGCTTGTCAGACTGTATAGCTATCTTTAAAGTAAGTACTTTAATCATTTACACATTCAAATGCATTGTTCTAAGTAGGTCAACTTCACTATTTTACCTTGACGTGAAATCTGATAAAAAAATTAAAATAAAAAAATTGCCTGATCAATGTTGACAGTATGATCAAGAGGCGCTAGCAAACCCGAAATAAAAAGCAAAATGATATATTAACCATGTTTGCAATATGCGATAACCTCTGCTTTAATAAGAAAATAACACAACACATATTATATTTAAATGGAAGTGTGTGTACCCCTATGTTAGTTCTTCCTGATTTACCCACAAAGCTTGTCTTTGCAAGTATATATTGTATAACCAAAACGGTATAATAGGGAGGGAATTAGCATGGCTGGAATTGAAGAGGGTGTCAAATCAGGAGGAAATTAACAAATAGATGATGATGACAGTTAATTGATTTCTCTTGCTTCTTCTCCCAGTTCTTCTGACCAAGAGGAATGTGGCATGTCCAGAAGCAGGTATGGCTCATAAGTCACAGGATGCCTCAGGATGTCCATCTCTGATTTAAAGGTGCAAATCCCTGATACTCTATGGTATTAATGTCGTTTTTCAGTAAACCTTTTCAATGCTCTCTACAATTGTTACCCAGGGAGTTAGAGGGATAATGTCAGGCATCATTACCAATCCAATGATAGAAGGAAGGTCTTTAAGCAGAACCCCCTTATGCTATGAGAAATGCAAGACGAGGAAGCAGAAGATGAAGAAAATGGGATGACACATTGTAAAACAAATCAAAATGTATCCCTTTTGGCTTTGTTACAAATCACATAATTTATGTTCTTCCAGCCTAGCGTGTGGATTAAAGGTAGAATCCATGCCCTTGAAGATATATGTATAAACAGTGAGTTTTATTTTGCCTTCTCACCATAGATGATTCAGGGAGGCAACAAATATGGTTCAGGTATTTCATGTGGCCCATATTTGTTAAGCAGTATTATGCCATAAGACACCTTCCTGTCAGGGTTGCCGATAGGGAGGGAGAGCCAAGACTATGGTCCGGGGCCCGGCTGCTGCGGGTGGCCTATCTGGCCGGCGCTGGAAGTTTGGGTCTCGCTACCAGGCCCCAGCTCTCCACTGCAGTGGGCCTCTGTCTCCCTCCCCTGCAGCAGGCCCGGCCTGCTATGCAGGCCCCATCCCCGGGCGCCAGAAGTTGGGCACAATTGATTGGCATGGCACCAGAGGCCCCCCTCTAAGGTGAAGTGTGTGTATGTGTGTGTTGAATGGTGGGAGGGGGGTTATGTGAATGGTGGGAGGGAGTGTTATTATGTCAAGGGGGAAGGGAGATTAAGTCCCCAATCATACTGGAAGAGGAATGGAAGAGGATGACTCTTCTCCTGTTCTATCATCAGTGACAGAGCGCCAGCGGCCCCCGAAGCCGTTTAGATCACCGTGACCAGAGAGGTCATACCGGAAACATACATGTCCAGTATTACCTCTAATTTTTTATTGCAGTGTCCAAATATAAGACAGTCCGGTTCAATACTGGACAACTGGCAACCCTTTGTGATCGCAAGTGCTGTAGAGGGCTGTGGAACTCTGGTGCTGCAGCCCCACTGGCACTCAAAGCGTTCATAAGTAGTTTATCAGAGAACGTCAAGATGCAATCACAAGAATACAGAAGTCCGGAGATCTGTGTTAAATTCTAATCATAGTGTAATGTGAAACCTTGTCATTGTAATCTATATACATTACAAAAACAAATAGCTAAAGCACCCATTTCTGGATATATATTATGATATCAAAGAAAGATATCACTCTTCATAAGAGATAGTATTCTACATTTGATTTCTATAAATACAACTGTATAAATGGGCAATCTGTAGAATTTCTTTTTTTACCCAATACTCCTTACCTTTCTAATGAATGAGTAGCAATCAGGAAACATAGAGGAATAAACAGCTTTCACCCGTCATGAGTGCAATAAGGGCAAGCTCAAACTGATACATATCTTATTTTATTTAATAAGTAATCAGAATGTTCTGCATTTGCACAATATCCAACATTTCTTCCAATCACATGCATTGTTTTTAGATGAATAGGTTCATTTGGGCTATTCTCTGCTCTTATTAAAGATCATATCCAATCGTTTTGCCAAAAAAAAAAGATAATTTCTCCCAGAAACAGATTGACACAAAAGGAGTTTATTCCTCATCCTGCTTCCATTCTATGTACAATGTGCTAGTTATACTTTTCAATTTATAGTCAACCATTTTCAAATGTGAAGTACTTATGTTGCTCGTGAATGTTAACGTTTGTAATATAAATAACTACATCTCAATTTATCTGCAGGGGATAGTTTTTAATGGACAACAATGAAGGGCTTTCATGTCCCAAAGGATTTCCAGTTTTCTGTCGGGCTGCTGGTTTAGATCAAATCTGTGTATCATGTGAACAAAGTTAGTGGTCAATTCAAAATTGTGGGACATTTTTATGCAGGAGAGACGTGACCTTGTGTCACTGATAATCTGCACCCCATTTAAAGATGCTATTATAATCCATATTTATGAGAGACCGATATACAGATGTAACAGGCATTATTACTCCTTTTATTGCAGGACACAGGCATACCCCGCATTAACGTACGCAATGGGTCCAGAGCATGTATGTAAAGCAAAAATGTACTTAAAGTGAAGCACTAACTTTATTCCACTTATCGATGCGTCGGTACAGGTAGAGAGCCGTATTGCTGTTCAGGACGTGCTGACAGGCGCATGCACAAGCTGCCATTTACCTATTGGGCGAGGGGAATCAGTGCGTCACTACTATGGCGGTCTGTAGGGCAGAATTAATGTCTGTATTCGCGAAGCGAGCATACGGACACAGGGGTATGGTGCTATTGAAAATATGTCCTTACTCGCGAGTGTACTTAAAGTGTGTGTCCTTAAACTGGGGTATGCCTGTACTGTGTCAACGGTAGCTGGCACAAGTTTTAACGAACGATCCAAACAGAGCATCGAGTAATAACATTACGCAATTGTGCATCAAATCATGCAATGCCGCACATTGCCAGGTGATAATGGGAGTAATAATGTGTGCTACAGCTGTAAATATTATGAATTGTATTAAGTATCTTGCATGAGAATGTTATTAGTCACCCAGGAATCTATTTACCAAAGTCTCTTATGCACTAAAAAACACAGCACCAGATTTAATAAAGAAACAACATTGAGGTAAATTATAAATCTTTCGCACTTCTTTTGAATCAATTATACCCCAGTTTGATATTACATTACCTCATTTATTTTTAGGTGGCTTTATAATATTTATATATTGACCACATGTGATTTTACACCCTGGCAAAAGAACAGTTAAATTAAGTTACATACTGCTGTGTCAAAAAAAGGTTTAAAAAAAATTGACATTTTGTACCTAATAAGCATGGAGCAGGAGTGCACAAACTTTTGTTGCTGCGCCCCCCCCTGTCAGCTCTCCCCCAATGCTTGCACCCCACCCCCCTTACCTTAGTGCGGCGTCAGATGATGCAGTGGGGTAAAGTGACGTCACGTGACCCGCATCATCATTTGATGCTGCGTTGCCATGGCGACGCGTCTAGAAGTCGGCTGAATCTCAGTAAGTTGAGTTGCAGAGGTGTTCATGTGATCACTCCGGGGCATGATCCATCTGGATGTTGTAAATGGAAATCACCCCTTAGAAAACAAGAAGAGGGCCTTGTCACGATGACATCAACTTTTATCAACACATTTATATTTCTGGGTACTTGATTGAACAGAACAAGTTGCAAAATAAATTGTGATTTATTTCCTTAATAGACTAACACATGACATCTGCAGAATACACTTAAAACACACTCACTGGGATCAGGAAACGAAATAAATTGTCCTTGGAATGAAAGAAATGGTCCTTTGCTTGCCAGTGCAAGAAATGCAGCCTTGGTTTTAAAAGTCCTGTGGTTATGTGGTTGTTAACCCTTCACTCCTGGACTGGTTGCTGCTGTACTGGAACAAAGTCTTGCATCTTTACATCATGGATTAAAATTCAGGAATCACACTGGGAAATACCTGGGAAGCCACAGTTATAAACTGGCCAAAGCTATCTTTAACATGTGGATCCAATCCCCTCGTGGGAACAAAAAAACCCACGAATAGCCAAGTGACCCACAGTTCATAAGACCGGTCAAAAGGGCTGTCTGGTGGGCAGGGCGCATGGGTCAGGTTGACGCCCATGCCACTTAGCATACCTGGGCTACACCCATTTCTTGGGGCCACTGTGTCTGGTCTCTGACTTAGAGGTGTCACTAGCCTGACATCTGCTGTGCATCAGTATGCCAGTATTGAATACATTATTGGCATCTGGGTCTTTTCATAATTGACACTCTTTTAGACAGGGGGACTCTAAATCTGTGGGAGCCTTTTGAGGCTTCATCATAAAAATAATTACAACCCTTTCAGGCTTTGTCATAAAAATACCGAAGCTCATTCACCCATATCACAGCTGGATGTCCAAGAAATTCCTGCTTAGACTTACATAAAAATACCTCCTGCCTTACAATTAAGATCTTCTATCATGTGTTGGTTAGAGGGTATGGCAAGCAATGCATCTTGTCTTTTACCCTCGCAGACAGGGAATGGCCTGCACATGGGGAATAAAAATGGCGGGGACAGGGCAACAACAGTAATGCATGGCAAATCAGGTATTAACCCTTTCCTCCCCGTCACACCTCCCCCACTCAAGACGCAGGCACTGCCCTGACCACCCCGTCCGGTGGCTGGGCTGACCTGCCAGCTCTTGAAGTTAGTAAGTCCTGAGGGCTGTCCTGGCGGGAAAGGCCATCAGCATTACCATGCTCACTTCCCTTCTTGTGCTGGATGGTGAAGTTCCACTCCTGTGAGGCAAGACTCCAGCGCAAAAGTTTAACATTTTCCCCCGACACCCTCTGTAACCAACTCAAAGGATTGTGGTCAGTTATTACTGTGAAATGTCTGCCATACAAATAAGGCTGTAACTTCTTTAGAGCCCACACTATGGCCAGACACTCCTTCTCAATGGTGGCATAGGCCACCACTCTGGGCAGCAGTTTGCAGCTTAGATATACTACTGGGTGCTCATCGCCCTCCTCCCCCACTTGGCTGAGTACAACTCCAATGCCAAAGTCTGAGGCATCAGTCTGCACCAGGAACTTTTTTGAATAGTCTGGAGCAGCAAGTATATGAGCGCTGGCTAGTGCAGTCTTTAATGCCTGAAACGAGACTTCACAGGCAGGAGACCAGACTACCAGCACAGACTGTCGCTTCTGGGACAAGTCAGTCAGGGGTTTGGCAATGGCACTATACTGAGGGACAAACTTTCTGTAGTAGCCTGCGGTGCCTAGGAAAGCCATGTCTTGCTTCTTGGTTTTGGGAACGGGCCACTGCACTATAGATTCCACCTTAGCTGGTTCTGGGTTAAGATGCCCGCCACCCACTCTGTGCCCTAGGTACAATACCTCTGCCATCCCTGCTAAGCACTTGGTGGGTTTCAACGTGAGTCCCGCTTTCCCAATCCGGGCTAGCACCGCAGCTACATGCACTAAGTGTAAGTCCCACGAATTACTAAAGACAGCAATGTCGTCCAGGTATGCCCTTGCAAACCCTTGCATACCCTCCAGCAAGCGATTAACCAGGCGTTGAAAGGTAGCCGGTGCATTTTTCATCCCGAATGGCATCACTAGAAATTCAGAGAGGCCACTTGGGGTAATAAATGCAGACTTCTCTCTAGCTTCCTGGGTCAAAGGGATCTGCCAGTACCCTTTACTGAGATCCATAGTCATCAGATACCTTGCCCCCGCGAATTTATCTAACAACTCATCCATGCGGGGCATGGGGTTGGCATCTGACACCGTGCCCGCATTGAGCTGCCGGTAGTCCACACAGAACCAGGTGGTTCGATCCTTCTTAGGCACCAGGACAAGCCCAAGGGCTATGGGATGGTACAATTACCCCTAGGGCCAGCATCTCTTCTAACTCCCTCTCTATACTGCCCTTCAGCTCTGCTGACACTCTATAAGCGTGCTAATGCAGAGGTCTTAGATCCCCTGTTAGCACTGGGTGTTCTGCAATGTGTGTCTTCCCTGGCTTGTCTGAAAACAGAGCCCTATATTTCTCTAGCATAGCCATGGCCTATGCTCTCTGCCTGACACTCAGCTTAGCCCCTATCTCCACCTGCTCTATGGTACCTCCCTGCCTAGCCTCCCCCAGGAGATCAGGCAGAGCATTGCTCACTGGATCCCCCATCGGTGGGCTGCAAATGGCCAGTACTGACGCCACACTCGGTATGTACTCCTTCAGCATGTTGATGTGATAAGTCTTATTTATCCCTGTCTCAGCATCTACCTGTACAACATAGTTGCACTCGTTCATCTTTCGCAGTACCGGATACGGTCCCGACCAGGCAACCATTAATTTGTTCTCCCGAATGGGCTTGAGAACAAGTACCTGCTGTCCTGGGATGAACTCTCTGCTACGGGCATTCTGATTATACCAAGTCTTCTGCTTGGTCTGAGCAGCCCTAAGGTTGTCCTGTGCCAACCCCATGAGCATCTCTAACCGGTCTCTGAGATCTATCACATACTGAAGCACAGATGCATCAGTAGTGGTAGTCTCCCCTTCCCATCCCTCACGGAATAGGTCCAGAGGTCCCCGTACCCTGTGACCATATAGCAGCTCAAAGGGAGAGAAGCCTGTGGATTCTTGCGGTACCTCTCGGTATGCAAACAGCAAATGCTGAAGGTGAATCTCCCACTCTTTCCCCTCTGCCTCTATAAATGTTCGCAGCATCTGCTTCAGGGTACCATTGAACCTCTCACATAGTCCGTTGGTTTGGGGTTGGTAAGGGGTCGTGCGCTGGTGCTTCACCCCGCACGCCTCCCAGAGACACTGGAGCAATTCACTCATGAACTGCGACCCCTGATCAGTTAGGATCTCACTAGGGAAACCTACCCTAGAAAAAATGGCTAACAGAGCTTTAGCTACTGCCCTAGCATCAATACTGGCAAGCACTACCGCCTCAGGGTACCGGGTGGCAAAATCCACCACCGTGAGAATGTAGCGCTTTCCTGACCAGCTGGGAACCATGAGGGGTCCCACGAGGTCCATAGCTACCAGCTGAAAGGGTTCCCCTATTACCGGTAACGGGTTCAGGGGTGCCTTCACACGGTCACCCGCCTTACCTACTCGCTGGCAGGCATCACAGGATCGGCAGAACTCTGCCGCCTCACTGGATGCCCCCGGCCAGTAGAAACGCTGCAACAGCCGGGTTCACGTCCTAGCGACCCCCTGATGCCCCGCTAGTGGAATGGAGTGGGCTACCCGCAACAACTGCTGCCTATATTCCCGGGGTACCACTAGCTGTCTCTTCCCCGTCCATACCTCATCTAACCCGGTGGTCCCTTGCTCTCTGTATAGGAGCCCGCGTTGCCACAAGAAGTAATCAGACCCCTTGCTTGGCTTAGACTCGGACGCCCGCAGTCTCATGCCCTCCAAGCTGGGATCAGATCGCACCGCATCCCTAAACTGGGCACCTAACTCTGGCCACCCCCCGGTCACATCAGAGTCAGGGGGACAGGGAACAGATACAGGGAACAGTAAGTCAGTGTCAGAAAGCGACTGAGTCCGGCTTACCTGTCTGGTCTCTGCAGAGACTACTGGAACTGTAGGTCCCAAATGCAGGGGGACAGGGGCTGGTTTTGCTGCGATCCTTGCTGACTGGCTCCTGGTGATCGTTGCAACAGGTGCCAGCTCAGTGGTAAAAACACAGGTAATGTGTCCTAGGTCGTTACCCAGCAAGACCTCAGCATCTAACCCAGGCAAAAACCCCACCTCCCTCATGCCATGTCCGGCACCCCAGTCCAAAAAGATCCGGGCAACCTGGAGTGACCGCGGTCCTCCGTCTGGCATGGTCACTTGCATCTCGGTGCCCGGGAGCAAATCTTCTGGCTGCACCATATCAGTGGCACCGGAGTCTAGCAAGCCATCCACCTGCCAGTCTCCGATGGTCACCTTCCGCAGATGCTTCTGCCGGACATCGTTGGGCTGTATCCCGACTGGAGCAACCTGATGCCCCCCGCTCTCCGCTGTTGGTCCTGAGGTGGCAAGTGTAGTCTCTCCGCTGGGAATCCCTCTGTGGGCTGGTTCCATGGCTGTACTTGGCTCCTCTGTGTGTTCCAGTCGCACATGGGCGACCGGCCTCGCAGCTGGTGAGTGTTGCCCCTGATGGGGTCCCTTGGATCGGTCCCGATCCGGACAATCTGGCCTGAGATGTCCAACTTTATTGCATGAATAACACCGCCTCTCATGCTGGAACTCTGCAGCCTTGGGTGCGCTGTTTGCTGCCGCAGGCTGGTGTGTCCACGGAGGGGTAGTCTTAGCGCCCTTGGCCGCACGGCCTGCTCCTTTGGGTGCTACAGGGTCCTTCATTGCAACTCGGCTGGCCACATGCTCATCTGCCATTCTCGCTGCATCCTCATAGGTCTGAGGTTTATGGTCATAGACCCATCCCCTCACATCTGTGGGAAGCTGCTGCAGCAGCTGCTCTTGAAAGAATAAGTCCAGCAGGGTATGGAATGTTGTAACCCCATTCCCCTCCACCCACTGAGTTCTGTGCAAAGCCATCCTACTGGCATAGGTGCTGTGTGACTCTCCGGGGAGTACTACCCCCGTCCGGAACTTGCCCCTGTAAGATTCTGGGGTCAGGGCATACTGGGTTAGCAGCTTGCTTTTCACATGACCATAGTCATCGGCATCCACGCGTGGAATACCCATCACAGTCCGTTTGGCTTTGCCAGATAACAGTGGTCGCAGTTTGACCACCCAGTCCCTTCTTGGAATTCGGAACCGTGAACACTGCATCTCGAAGTCATTCAGAAACGCTTCGAGGTCATTTGTGCCATCCACGAACTTGCTGAAGCTGTGATGATCCGCCCGAGAAAGACCTTGTTCCCCGTTTGCAAGGTAGGAGTTGTGGGTTCTTCCGAGCACTGCTGTCAGGAGCTGTAACCGCTCCACAGTGCTAACACCCGTTCCCCATGTAGCCAGAAGTGCAGTGAGCCCAGGGACGGCACGCTCGGCAGCCGCAGCTGCTACCTTGTTCGCAACCCCTGGCGCAAAGCCACCCTCGGCCGGGGGGTCACTAGCACTCTCCTCATGTCCTTGCAGCCCCGGAGTTGGAGGGACCTCCTGCACTCCGGGCTGAATAGCGTCAGCCAACACAGCAGCTACGGGGACTTGCCCCTCTGGTAGGACCCTGCAGTCCTCGTGATTCTCCAAATCCTCCTCCAGTTCTGCCTTCGACTGCCCATCTGTCGGAAAGCCATACCCCGCACATCTCTTCACGACTTTCTCTCTGGTCCATGACCTGAACCTTCCTGAGCGATCTCTCATGGTGCCTTCGGAGTATGGGTGAAGGGAACAGTGAAGTCTCTCGTGCTCTTTAGAAGTGTGTGTCAGTTGCTACTTGTCTGAGGAGCTCGCAAGCTACAAGGTCCTCACTATATTACAGAGCCCGCAGGAAACTGCAATATAGGTTCAATCAGTATACCACCAGCTGCCACCAGTTTTTTAAAAGCTTGTCACGATGCCATCAACATTTATATTTCTGGGTACTTGATTGAACAGAACAAGTTGCAAAATAAATTGTGATTTATTTGCTTAATAGACAAACACACGACATCAGCAGAATACACTTAAAACCCACTCACCGGGATCAGGAAACGAAATAAATTGTCCTTGGAACGAAAGAAATGGTCCTTTGCTTGCCAGTGCAAGAAATGCAGCCTTGGTTTTAAAAGTCCTGTGGTTATGTGGTTGTCAACCCTTCACTCCTGGACTGGTTGCTGCTGTACTGGAACAAAGTCTTGCATCTTTACATCATGGATTAAAATTCAGGAATCACACTGGGAAATACCTGGGAAGCCACAGTTATAAACTGGCCAAAGCTATCTTTAACATGTGGATCCAATCCCCTCGTGGGAACAAAAAAAACCACGAATAGCCAAGTGACCCACAGTTCATAAGACCGGTCAAAAGGGCTAACCGGTGGGCAGGGTGCATGGGTCAGGTTGACGCCCATGCCACTTAGCATACCTGGGCTACACCCATTTCTTGGGGCCACTGTGTCTGGTCTCTGACTTAGAGGTGTCACTAGCCTGACATCTGCTGTGCATCAGTATGCCAATATTGAATACATTATGGGCATCTGGGTCTTTTCATAATTGACACTCTTTTAGACATGGGGACTCTAAATCTGTGGGAGCCTTTTGAGGCTTCATCATAAAAATAATTACAACCCTTTCAGGCTTGGTCATAAAAATACCGAAGCTCATTCACCCATATCACAGCTGGATGTCCAAGTAATTCCTGCTTAGACTTACAAAAAAAATACCTCCTGCCTTACATTTAAGATCTTCTATCATGTTTTGGTTAGAGGGTATGGCAAGCAATGCATCTTGTCTTTTACCCTCGCAGACAGGGAATGGCCTGCACATTGGGAAAAAAATGGCCGGGATAGGGCAACAACAGTAATGCATGGCAAATCAGGTATTAACCTTTCCTCCTCGTCACAGGCCTATAACGTACCTGGTACAGAACAAGGAGCCTCTGTCGATCCAGGTACATCATTAGGGCACTGAAAAGCAGAAGCCTTATTGACGTCACAACACGTCATTGCAAAATGCTCGCTTTCCAGGGGCTGATCAGGCCGAGCGCTCTTACCGGGCTGTCTGCCCTATGAAAACGAAAGTCGAGCTTACTCTATTTCCACCAGCCAGGGGGCAATCGCTGTAATGTGATCGCTGCTGCCGTGATCATAACCGCAAATACTGGGTGCTTTGTGACAATAGGGTAAATGAAGCAGCTTTGAGTGATTGTGCAAGATGTGCAAACACACTCATAGGTTTTCTATCTTAGCTGTACTGTGAATAATGGAGGGGTTTGTCACTTCTTACACACCCACCTTATCATAATTCTATGAGTGGTCACTTTAAAATAAAATACATTTGTGTTGAATAAAGTGGAAAGGAATATATATATGTACACGCACATGAATAAGGATGGCCCAAGGTTAACAAGTGATATTGACTTGTGGGATTTAATTTTGCTACAAAATTCGTGAAGCGCGCAACTAATCCTCCTTAATGATCACAAAATGATCCAGAGTGGTTCTGAAAGGTTGTGGGCTGTGGAAAATATCTTAGTAACATACATGAAATATCAATATATAAAAACGAACCAGATTATGCAGTACTGATTTATAACGACAGGTTCTGGCTTTAGGACTATGTGTACTGTATGTGTTGTCTTATCTTTAATAAAATAGCCTTTTAGCTCAATATTTGTTTTATTCCTAGTTCAACCATTGCATTGCTACTGTAACAAGGACTCGGCTTTTTTTTTTTTCAGCATCCGTAAATCACATTCACCTTGAAGACACACATATTTCACAAAGACCTTTATCTTATGGAAAAATGAGAGTGCTATGGTAACTCATTTTGATGTAGTATCAGAGAAGGGGAAAAACCTTCTTTCTCATTTTCTCTCATCCTATTTAGTCATTCTCTAGGCTTACTTTTGACCCTTCTTTGGGGGTTGTTTGTCAGGTTCAAAAAAAAACTTCTTAATCGGGTTTGTTACATGGGACACAAATATATTTAGTCAGAGAGGTCCCAGCCACCGTGCACCGGACGATTTAATTAACACTGTACAAATAAAGAAGATAATGTTGACATGAGGTCGAGATATTGTCAAACCCCATTATTATGTGCCAGGTAATAAGTCCTACCTTATTCTCCTATTGCTCTTTATAGCCAATACACAATGTTGCAAGTGTCGAAACATACGAGCAATATATCATGATACCAGAGATGGGCGAATTTGTGGGGTGGATTTGGATCCGCCGCGGATCGGCCGGTTCTTTTGGTCCGCGGATTTCAGCGGATCAATGTCAAAAGGGCGTTTTTGCGAATGTTTTATTATTATTACCAATACACCCCATGGATTCAGCAATTCGCTGGCGGATTCTTCCAAGGTTGTAGCCAATGGCGGTTTTTGATGAATCCGCGCGGATTAAAACCAAACAAATCCGTTTGCGGATTTTACAGCGAAACAAATTTTGGGTTGAAAATGTGATTAAATGGGGGGCAAGGATTTGGGCGGGTTCGCCCGTCTCTACACGATACTTCTAGGAGAAGCAGGTTCAAAGGTCACCTCTCTGGCCCAGTTAATATCTTGGAAGCCGGTAAGATTTCAGCTCCATCCATCCGCATTTGAACTGTTATGGAGTATTTATTATATCGTAACCGTATAATGAAAGAAAGAAACACCTAAATAACGAAGACAGGAAGCAAAAACAAGTGAAATAAGCAAAAATACACAATTGGTCCAACAGGTATTGAGCCTTCCCGGAATCACTTGGATATCTCCTATGATCCGCTGTTTCAAACTCACCTCTATACAGTTTTTCAACGTTGCTTGTTAGTGGAGTCTGGAGACAGGTCAGGTTTTCAGGATATTCCCGCTTCAGGACAGGTGGCTCAATCAGAGGCTCAGTCAAAGACTGAGCCTGATTGAGCCTCCCGTGCTGAAGCAGGGACTGATTGAGCCACCTGTGCTGAAGCAGGGGCTGATTGAGTCACCTGTCCTGAAGCATAGACTGATTGAAGCAGGGATATCCTGAAAACCTGACCTGTTGGTGGGGCATGAAGGCTGGAGTTGAGCCCTCCTGGTGTAGAGAATGAGCAATATTTGGTCATTGTATTTTATGATAAGTTTAGCTGCGTTTGTATTGTATTGTATGTCTTTATTTATATAGCGCCATTAATGTACATAGCGCTTCACAGCAGTAATACATGTGGTAATCATGCGTTCACCAATATCATTCCTAGGTGTTATTTACAAGGCAAAACAATAATAGTAAATGCGAAATAACAGTTCTGCACACTGCGTTGTGCCTGAGAATAGCATTCATTTTTCTGATGAGTTGTAATCTGCATATATATATATATATTTCAATGTTGTGTAGGTGTAAATGGAAAATGGTATTTGCTATGCTGCAAAACAGAATTTCTGTTCATAATGTAAGTTGGACCTGGCCAGAGGTCAGGCCCAACTTCTGCGTCCGACTGCTGGGCCTCTGGTTGCCATCAGGCCCGGCTCTCCCCAGCTGTTGCGGACCTCCTGCAGAGGCCTGCCTCTCTGTCTCCCACGCCGGGCCTTTCTCTCCCGTCGATGTGCACCGGTAGCTGAGCCAGTCTGGAAGTCAGGTCCAGCTTCCGGCACGTACCGACCGGAGGGAGGTACCTGGTGTGGGAGAGGTGGAGGGCCGGCATGGGAGAGAGCCCCGCAGCAGCTGGGGAGAGCCAGGGCACCACAGGCCTGAGTTAATGTATCCCCAAGGCAAGTGTGTGTTTTATGTATTTGGGTGGGGGGGGTAGTGTTGTATGTATTAGGGGGGTAGTGTTGTATGTATTTTGGGGCTAGTTTTGCATGTTCTGTATTTGGAGAAGGGGATAGTGTGTGTGGGTGGGGTATTGTGTGAGCATTGGTGGGTAATTATTGAGGGGGGGACTGTGTGGGTATTGGGGGGGATTGTGTGTGGAGGAGTTGTGCATGTGTGAGTGGCTGGGCGGGGGGAGGAGTGAATGAGTGTGAGGAGCGGGGTTGAGGGAGGCAGGGGATTGAGGTAGCGGGATTGAGTGAGAAGGGAGTAATTGAGTGATAGCAGAGCAGGGGGTGTGAGAGGGGAGGTACTGCACCGACACACTTTATTCGAGCAAATACCCAGTATGTACCTGGCAGATACCTGGAATGCGCCGCTCCTCACCTCTGACAAGCCCCGTTGCGTTTGCCTTCCCAGCCTGGGTTCATGCCTGGCTGACGGGCGGCTGATATGTTAAATGATAATGATTAGGATTTAATAGGCTGCAATGCTTCGCGTGTCTACCAGATGGCATAAATTCATGAATTGTAATGCAGTATATATATATACTGTGCAGTATGGCAGCCAGCGGGAATAAAATGCTTCAATCCCTGCCTGGAAAATACCGTATTTCCTCGATTCTAAGACGCACTTTTTTTCCCTTTTTCACGTGTCTGAAATAGGGACTGCGTCCTAGAATCGATGTACTCAAAAAAACACACAAAAAAAACAGCCAGGGGGCGCTGCAGAAGCCACAGCAGCTTTCAGCGTTTGCCCTGCGTTTCTGCCACCCCCGCCCCTCCACACAGAGGAGCAGTGTGTCCCGTTGCATGCCCCGCGACTCTGCCACCAACCCCCCCCCCCTCCCTCCAAGTGCCTGTCCCCAAAGGAGCAGTGTATGATCGGCTGCATGTCCAGCGCTCCCCCCTAGCTTGCTCCAAGTGCCGGTCCCCAAAGGAGCAGCGTATGATCGGCTGCAAGCCCCGCGCTTCCCCCCTTGCTGGAATTACCGCCCCCACACAGGAGAGATTGATTTAGCAGTGTGTGGCTGCATGCCCCAAAAGCCCTCTGTCTGCCTCTGCTACTTACAAGACCCCCCCCTCCAAGTGCCGGTCCCCAAAAGAGCAATGTATGTTCGGCTGCATGCACCACAAGCCCCCCTCCTCCCCCGCTCTGCTCGTTGGAAGTGCCGTCCCACACAGGAGAGATTCATTCGGCAGTGTGTGGCTGCTGCATGCCTCACAAGCCCTCCGTCTGCCTCTGCTACTCACAGCTGTGCTGCCGGCACCACAAGCCACCCCCACCCCGTGTGTGTGTGTGTGACCTTTCATTCTCTTCCCTTCCCTCCAATCTCTCCCCCACTTCTCTCCTTTCTCTCCCCTCCCCCTTCTCTCCCCCATTCCCCCCACTCCCCTCTCTCCCTCTCTCCCCCCTTCTCTCTCTCCTCTCTCCCCCCTCTCCTCTTTCCCCCCTCTCTCTCTCCTCTTTCCCCTCTCTCTCTCCTTTCTGCCCCCCCTCTCTCTCCTCTCTCCCCCCCCTGACTTTCCTCTCTCCCCCCCTCTCTCTCCTCTCTCCCTCCTCTCTCTCATCTCCCCCCTCTCTCTCCTCTCCCCCCTCTCTCTCCTCTCCCCCCCTCTCTCTCCTCTCCCCCCTCTCTCTCTCTTCTCCCCCCTCTCTCCTCTCCCCCCTCTCTCCCTTCTCTCCCCCCTCTCCCTCTCTACCCCCCCTCTCTCTCTCCCCCCCTCTCTCTCTCTTCCCCCCCTCTCTCTCTCTTCCCCCTTCTGTCTCTCTTTCTCTCTTCCCCCCTCTGTCCCTCTCTCTTCACCCCCCTCTCTCTCTTCACCCCCTCTCTCTCTTCACCCCCCCTCTCTCTTCACCCCCCCTCTCTCTCGCTTCCCCCCCTCTCTCTCTTCCCCCGTCCTCTCTCTTCCCCCCTCTCTCTCTCTTCCCCCAACTCTCCCTCCCACCCCCCCCCTCTCTCTCTTCCCCCCAACTCTCCCTCCCACCCCCCCTCTCTCTCTCTTCCCCCCAACTCTCCCTCCCACCCCCCCTCTCTCTCTCTCTTCCCCCCAACTCTCCCTCCCACCCCCCCTCTCTCTCTCTTCCCCCCAACTCTCCCTCCCACCCCCCCTCTCTCTCTCTTCCCCCCTCGCTCGCTCTCTTCCCCCGTCTCTCTTTCTCTCTTCCCCCTCTGTCCTTCTCTCTCCCCCCCTCTCTCTTCACCCCCCTCTCTCTCTCCCCCCCTCTCTCTCTTCCCACTCCCCTCTCTCTCTTCCCCCTCTCTCTCTTCCCCCCTCTCTCTCTTCCCCCCTCTCTCTTCCCCCCTCTCTCTCTCTCTTCCCCCCAATTCTCCCTCCCACGCCCTTCTCTCTCTCTCTCTCTTCCCCCCTCTCTCTCTTTCCTCTCTCTTCCCTCGAACTCTCCCTCTCTCTCTTCCCTCGAACTCTCCCTCTCTCTCTCTTCCCGCTCTCTCTCTTCCCCCTCTCTCTCTCCCCCCTCCCCTCTCTCTCTTCCCCCCCTCTCTCTCTTCCCTCTCTCTCTCTTCCCCCCTCTCTCCCTCTCTTCTCTCTCTTCCCTCTCTCTTCCCCCCAATTCTCCCTCTCTCTCTTCCCCCCCACTCTCTCTTTCTTCCCTCTCTTCCCTCTCTCTTCCCCCCTCTCTCTCTCTTCCCCCCCTCTTTCTTTCTCTTCCCCCCTCTTTTTCTCTCTTCCCTCTCTGTTCCCTCTCTCTCTTCCCCCAACTCTCCCTCTCTCTCTCTTCCCCTCTCTCTCTCTCCCGCCTCCCCTCTCTCTATTCCCCCCCTCTCTCTCTTCCCTCTCTCTCTTCCCCCCCCTCTCTCTCTCTCTCTTCTCTCTTCCCTCTCTCTTCCCCCCAATTCTCCCCTTCTCTCTTTTCCCCCCCTATCTCTCTCTTCCCCCCCACTCTCTCTCTTCCCTCTCTCTTCCCTCTCTCTTCCCTCTCTCTTCCCTCTCTCTCCCCCTCTCTCTATCTCTTCTCCCCCCCCTCTCTCTCTCCTCCCCCCTCTCTCTCTCTTCCCCCCTCTCTCTCTCTTCCCCCCCTCTTTCTCTCTCTTCCCCCTCTCTTTCTCTCTTCCCTCTCTGTTCCCTCTCTCTCTCTTCCACCAACTCTCCCTCTCTCTCTCTCCCCCCCCCCCCCCTCTCTCCCTGTCTCTCTCTCTCCCGAAAAAAAATTCTGCACATTTAATATAGTGGGGGGTTTTTCCTCAATTTTTTTTATTAAATCAAGGGTGCGTCTTAGAATCGATGGCGTCTTAGAATCGAGGAAATAGGGTACCTCAATGCACTCGGGCAGAAAACAGTCACAAACCTCAATACACCCGGGTATACCCGAATTCGTGGGACTAGCCGAGCTCGAATAAAGTGTGTCGCCAGTGTAAGAGGGTGTGAGGAAGAGAGAGGAGTGGGAAGGCGAGAAGGGGGGGAAGAGTGAGAGACAGAGGGGTGGAGAGAAATACATGAGAGAGGGGTCGAAATAGAGGAGAGGGAGACCGAGGAGGTGTGAAATGAGCCAGGTCGCAAGACCGCCAAAACGGGTGTGTTTGCCCCAGTCTAAACTCTAGTACTGGGCTCGGAAAACTGTCGGTGGCCCTGGAGCCTTCTGTGCTGAAACAGGAATATCCTGAAAACCTTACCTGTTGGTAGCCCTTGAGGACTGGAGTTGGCCACTCCTGTTTAGATCTATTGTTCTAATGGTTTAGAAGGGCAGTCCCACACAGCGAGCAACAAAACCCAACTATTGACTTTATACATAGATTCAATCACTCTTAAGTAACATTTTCATTGATTTGTTTACTGTTTAAGGGGTGTATCAGGTCATAGGAAATTCTTGCTTATCAGATATTTATTGTCACACATCTTTATCCATTTGGGTAATGATGGCATCATTGTTACTTTATAAGCAAAGAACAATAGAAAATAGAAAAACAATTTAACTGTAGATTTTAGGATCCTCTAACAGTTTATTAACATTTAGGACATGCAATAACATTTACAAAGACTGTCCAAAGCATTTGGTTACTATGGGAAATAAAAGTACATATATATATATTTTTTAAATACGTACAATTATCAATCACCAACATTTAAATTGTCCCTGCCTTTAGTTCATTTTAGTCCAAGGAGGGACAGCTCATTTGTATGTATGTACATCTTTATTTATATAGCGCAATCCAGGTACATACTGTGGCGCTTTCCAATACACGTGACATAATATTATAACACAATGAGAGTAAGTGCTTCAGACATAAAACAATTGGAAAAGGAGTCCCTGCTCCGAAGAGCTTACAATCTAAGTGGTACCTTGGGAGAACTTACAGAGACTGTAGGAGCATGTTTTGGTAAGTGCGTCTGCAAAGGGTAAAGGTCAGTGCATATGAGATGTATGGTATCAGCCAGCGGAGCTACCCATATGCTTTGTTAAAGAGGTGTGTTTTAAGAAAGGTCCTAAAGGTGGAGAGAGAGGGCGCATTTAATAAAAGGAGAAGGATGAAGTGGAGGAGGCTTGTAAAGCTTTTGAGAATGACCTTGATGCATCGAATGAATGGAAATCTCACCAAATGCTTTTCAAAGAAAAAGAATTTCAAGAATTTCAAAGAGAAACAAAGTTCAGTTTCCTTACCGGAAAGCGTATTTACACTGTATGATTTGCTCCAGTATTATGAGGCATACTATTAATATATGGGCTTAATGAAATATCATGCAAGTGCATCCCATTATAACATTGACATCACCTCTTACTGAATATGTGGAAAAACTTCACCTTTTCTCTTGTTCTTTGAACATATAAATCTGTGTAAGTAATTGTTGTACACAGAGTTCAATAGGATTGATCAAGCACTGCTAAAAATATAATTGATTTATCTTTAAATTTGCCATATCGGTTCTGAATACTGATATTGTTTTTAAAGGTTAGTTTCCAAACAAAGAAATTATGTTCACTGTCAATAAGGTTGATCTTGCTGACAAAGAACATTTTGTTCCAAAGGAAGTTGACTTTTACTAACAAAAACAAAACGCTTAAAACGTATCTGTGGAAATATCGTAAAAAAATAAAATTAAGCTGTAAAGTTATTCTTACAAATGTTTTTTAGAGGAAACGAAGAAATGTTTGTTTTTGCTTCTACACAGCACAAAATCGACAAA